>NC_141795.1:6333659-6633659 GCF_054643075.1 Acanthaster planci
ACGAACTCTGGGAAGTAAAACCTGAGAAATAATACCATAATATCCTTTAACATCGCCATGGTAACAGCGTTTCCTGGGACTAGTCCATACCTTCTTTCATGTCGACGTACCCTTGACTCGTCGTTTGAAAAACATGACCGGATCCCAATGGAACGGCCGGTGGTCTGCTTGTTGGTACCGGCATCATGGGTTCATAGGTGTCATCTGGGGTAAAGTACATGTTTTCTGGTCTACCGTCGCCAGCTTTCCCACCAACCATCACCATGTAGTCATCCTGAATAAAATCACCCCTTCCCTCATCCACTGGTACGTATGTATCCTCGACTTCCGCGAGCCTTTGGCGCTCCTTCAGGTCGCTGGTGTCGTGCAAAACCTTCAGAACCACTTTGCTGATCTCGGCGCTTCCTGCCACAGCTTCTACTCGGTGCCAGTCCTTGGAGGACGGAATCTTGCGTAGGAGCTCCTCCATGTCGGCCTCGTCCACTCCACAGATCAACCCCACCACCTGCTGGAGGTAATCTTGCATCTTGGGGGTACAATTCTGAAGAAAGAGCGGCGATATGATCACCACCGACACCAGCGAGTCCCGAATATTCTGCAGCGTGTTCTGATTGGTGGGAAACTCTGTGATATCCTCGGAGTTCTGCTGGATTTCAAAGTCCTTGAAGATGTCGAAGAGGTACTCACACCACTGAACGGTGTCTTCTGTGTACAAGATGGTCAGATCAGATGGATCACCTGTACTCAAAAACAAAGAAATATGAACTGAATAGCACTGAACCACGTCTTATCAACGCGCCGTCGTTAGAAGACAATCACAGTCCCAGGCACGGACAAGCTCCCAGTAAATAAATGGCTTGCAATCAAATCCAATACAAATCCTATACAGTGATGATCATTTCAACTCTAACTCAAACCCTTCCAAACCAACAATTTCCTTTTGCCGTGGTTTTAAGGATTCATACCAGTCAGCATGTACAACCCCGAAACTTTGTACTTCAAATGGGCAAAGTCGTTTCCTGTACAAGGAAAATGGCTGTTTATGCGACGTTTAAATGACAACACTCTTTTGGAAGCGATTAGGGAAAGTTCCTTGTGTAAATTGCAAGGACAATGGGACTAATTCATATAAAGCATATCTCCAACCCGCTCTAACATCTGGACAAAAATCTAGGCTGCTTCTGCAGTAGATATTCTTGGGTTTCTGCAACCCCGACATAAGTCATCAAACTCATTCCTCCAAATATTACATATACTTACTCTCCATGTTGCTTCTTTGTGTGTTTGGTCATCAAAAAAAAAATCAGCACAAAGTCACCAGCTCACTTTATCTGGATGAAAATAAACATGTCGAGAAGTTTTTTTAATTCCTCCCAAAACAACTGATGTTGAGAAATAATTCGACATGTGCAGCGGTATTTTTAACCAAATAATGATTCTATTGTCAAACTGCCAATGTAGAAGAAGCCTCTAACTTGAATCATTAGCAAAAATTGTTCTCCAGGGATTCCATCCAACTACATGTAATGCACGTGGCATCAAGAAAGCCGAACAACGTTCAGTGGTAGTTGTTAAGGGGAGTTGACAAGCATTGAAATGGGCACTGGAAATAGGCTTGTCATGTCAGAGAGCAAGTTTACACTGGAACACACAGATATCTGTTATGTCCTGTGTACACATACCGTTATACTAAATAAACAGTGGACTTTGAAATAACTTTCAAAATTTCCCGCAATCCTGATGACATCATCTTTTGCTTGGAAATTATAACGAACAACACATCAATGTAGAAGTACTGTAGATATAATTATGAATGGTAAAATGTTCAAAGTCTGTCATAACCTTACATTCTCTGCAATCCACGTGTACATGTATAGCGGACATGTACATACTTTCAAATTCATGTCCAGTGTTCAGTTATAATGCTTACGTTTGAAAATTGATAACTTAATAAACTGTAAACAAGGTTTTTAAGATTCCCTACGGTCTTTCAAGAAAAGATTTATCTTTTTTGATTACTACATTTTACTGTGTACGTACTTTCAGGTGTAACCGGTTTTTAATGTCCTGCAATTTGTGTTATTTTAGTGTTCTGATCTAAGGTTCCAAGGAGATAGAGCAGTTATTACTATTATTATTATTCATTCATGCCAATTCTTTGTTCATCACACACAAGATGGGCATAGGAGAGGTAAAAGTGATAACAATCACTGAAGCCAAAGACCTGCCACTCCTCATCAAGAGTTCTTAGGTTTACGGAGCCACCCTGGTAAAATGAAACAACAAATAAATCTGAGATTCTGGGCAGATTCTGAAGTTTTGCTGGAACAGAAAAAGAAGCTAATCCCCTTGTTGTGTTCTTCCTATTAATGTAAGGAGGTGATTTTTGTGGTGCTCAAGGTTTTTTGGTCAAGGCAAGTTCTCCTAACAGTTGACTCACAGGGGTGTGAGTGGCCACTTAAAATTAAAGCTGAAAATAGCTAGCGGCAAGCTGAAATGTAAAACATCCCCATATGTTTGTGCAAAGCAGGTGCAAAAAAAAAATGAAATTCAGGGTCAACATCTAAGCAAAATAAGCTGAAATCAGCTAAAAAGCTGAATTCTCAAACCCCTGCACTCAATACACTTACATAATTTCACCTTCCTTTCTTACTTTGACAACTGCTGCTTTCAAATTTTGTATCTACTATGTATATAAAAGTTCTAATTCCTGAAATTGCCAATAGCCATTTAAAAATAAAACCCACACCAACCAATTTGGGAACTTTTCCAATAAACAAGAACAAATTCTTGGATGGCCTTTTCCTGGATGGGCTGTGTGGTCAACATGTTCCATGACTGTCAAATGCCTAGCATGAGGCCTAAGCTGGAAGCAATCTTGTTCCTGGTTTAAATGAGGAAATCCTCTCAATTAATAATCAGGTGATGAATCGCCGGCTTTGTTGCTTATATGCACCAAGAGAATGGGCATTGACCCGTGTGGCCATGTTCATGTAACGGTGTATTTAATGCTAATGCAGGAAGCTTGCTACAAATGTTGATTCTAAAATTGCTACAGGCATTATGACATTTCTCTCTGTTACTGTCCTTTGGAAGGTGTGGCTAGCAACTTTGAAATGAAGATGGTCTCTACATGTATGTACAACAGCTCTGTATTCTGTCAAATGATGATGTACATTTAACCTTACAATTGCATGGAAACAAACTCTTGTTATTACACATCTCAAGTTCAGAAAGGAATGACTAAAACAGGTATAAGCAGAAAAGACTGATGACATGATATTTATGGGTGAATTAAAATGCGGCCAGTTTTTGCTCGCTCTGGTTTGATTTTTTCACACAGAAAATGTGAAGCCAAATACTCGTGACTTCCTTTAAACATTCATTTCCTCTGCAAGGCAGTTTGATTGAAAGTTTACAGTCCAAAAAGAGAGATAGCAATACCTAAAGTGCACAGTGCTGGCATGCCTTTGTGAAAGAACTCCATAGCACTGATACAGTTTAATGAAGTTCGTCATGCAATTAAAGTGCAAGTACGAGTACATTACTCTTTGGTAACTCAAGCTTCACTTTACATTCAAAACGAATAGCAACATTTAGGAAGCCTCCACTACACACAGTTTCTACAGTACATTGCACTTGTTTTCTAAAGCTTAAAAATAGATATGCACGAGTCATGTACTTGTAAACACTGAACAGTAGTCAACTGAGAAAAAATAAACAAGTAAAAAAAATACAGAACTCTTTACAACAACATCCAAACTAATCCTGTGTTGTTCTTTTTCAAAGATTCAAAGATGACAAGGTAGGAAGACAGGTTATGGTTTCAATGGACATAAAGGAATTATGCTGTAGTCTGTGAGGGTAAATGCAACACTCTGGCTCCAGAGCAAATGAAGAGATAAGAGTTGGACTAAAGTTGGGTGCCAAGCAACCAGACCTTTCCAGACTCTTCCAAATCCATTGGGGTTGTTCAGGGATTCTGAAGGACTGGATCAGGTACACGTCCAGCCAACTTGGGTAATTCTAGAAATTAAGGGGTCTTTTTTTTTCATGTCCCTGTCACATCTGACGAATGATTTTGTAAGTTCAGAACACATTTTCTAATTTCCAAGAGTGATGAATTAATGTAATTATCAGGCAAAGAAATACTAATACTTGGAAAACAATCCCGGTGATACTTCCATGTCAAGTAACAAAGGTCAGACGTAACAGGGACACCAAGTTGTCACACTTTTGGCCCTCTAATTCCTGGAATTTATACCCACTTATTTTTGCCGGCAGGGTGCATACATACATGTAAATGCACTACACTTATGTGTGACCCCAAAAGCTATGGGCTCCTGTCAGCAATCCCTAAGTTCTAGTGTTTAAGAGCTCCATGCTTCATGTACACGTAGAACTTAAGACTAGGGATGAGCCTCTGGACTCCTTTGAGGGGGGGATTTGTTTATGGGACAAATGAGTTGAGGTTTTTGTTTCTGCGATCAGAAAGCTCTCCATGACAGATAATAGTTTTCCATCAGATTTCTCAGTTTTGTTGCACTGCCCTTCAACTCTTGAAGATCATTTTTAAGCATTTCCACGAGAGCTACAACCTTTGTTTGCTGGTGGATTGACTGCATACTCTGCTATTAAGGGGAAAAAAATACGGGAAATCCCCAGCCTATTCAACTAGGATTAGTCCATGATATTCAGCCTTGATGTTACATAACAAAAACCTTTTGATACAAACAAGGCCACACAATAGCCAGTGACTCAACCGTGGATTCACACAAAAGAACAAGCAAACTAGAAAGTGGCAAACAAAATGACACAAACGTTCCATCTTTCACACTCAATACCAAAAATTGAATTCGGCCAGAAGGTTTAGCTTGAAGAATTTTCTTTCTTTTCCAACAAGGATAACGAAGACCATTAATGAGATTAACCTATGAACAGGCATACAAGCAGCCATGACCCTTATGCAAGTGTTGACTCATAAACTGAAAGTGACAATTTCATCAAACCAGAGCTAGCTCCAAGGAGGTCAACTACATGTACAGTACATCAGCAGGTTATTACATGTAAGTTTAAGGTCAGGCCAAAAAAGGTTGTCATTCGAGGACATGTAAACGCCTTGAGAAAGTTTAACTGTAGTTTGCAAACTGCTTTTCCCTTGAAAAATAAAGATTATGACAGATGTCAAGGCATTCCAAAACATACAACAGAAATCATACTCCTTTTAGACAAATTGGTAGGGAAGGATTGTTGGACCTCATACTGTAACTTTTATGCTTTGTGACATCATTGGCAAGGATAAATTCAGAAATAAATTCTTATTCAACGAACTGTGCAGCATTTATTATGAATATTTATAAAATAAACACAGCCTCTTGACAACATTTGAGTTCTTCAAAAGCTTTCACAAAAACACTTCACCAAATTCATTGGACAATTGCAGACAAGGTATACATTCTTACAGGATAAAAGAAAACCTGTTACATGTTAACTGTATCAAGCTTAGTAACTTTAGTGCAACTTTAATTAACCAAACAACTCAAGACACTTATCGCTGCTTTACAGATCTTGTCGCCTTGTACCCTGTCACCATGTCACAGTGTAAATTTCTTTTTCTTACCCATGACCACAGTTGCAAGTACATGAATTTGGGGACCTGACTAAGTAAGTGCCCATACCGTACCACATGCATAAGTCTGTACCCATGCATGTACACATGCATTGGTTAAGTTAAGGCTTTTGGTCACAGGAAAATGGAATGCATTTTTACAAATAAACATCCACCTCAGTAACATTTTTGACATGATAACCAAGTAGCCTATAGTCTGCTGATCAAAACCTTCAATTGAGGTTCAAGCTTCCCGGGTGCAAAATTGATTGAGTAAGTAAACTTAAGTTGGTCACACTATCGCAATCCAGGTGAGACAAAGTTAAAATCTCTTCACCCCTCGGGTCACTCAAAATCCACTGAGAGGCTTATGCAGGAGCTTCTCAATCTGGTCACTGTTACCATTTTTTTCACAAGGCTTGGTGCCCTTTGAAAGTACAAGTACAATGTGCAGCTGGTTTCCTGCACAGTGGGTGTCTCTCGCAAAGATGCTCTAAAAAGTTTGTTTGAAAAATCTGCACTCTCCCATCACATCTCTGTTAAGTATCGTATGTTTAATCTTTTTTCCCTTCCTAAATCCTGCTCATGAGGATGCACATCACATTTTACCACTTACTTTGTTTTCTTTACAGTAAATGCAAATCAGTGGAGGGTAAAACATGTATTTTTCCTCTTATGTGATTTGTATAATTGCCAAGTACACTTAGCCAGACACTGATTTAAGAAGTGCGACACAAGTCCAGGAAATGGCTGGGACTCAGGGACTGTATGTACTGAGGCACCACTTCAGTGACATTATTTTATGATATTCCCTTTGAGAAAAATTGGAAAGTAGTGTACACACATGTATCCTTAAAATGAAAGGTCTTGACTAAATACTTTGGGCGAATACAACTGCAAGGAAAATGGGGGAATATCCATGCATACATGTAGATTTTTTTGAGAAACTGAAAATTCTGTCTGGCGCGATCAGCTGAACTGCACGACTGCCTGATCGCTCTGAATGGTTGGTCGAATACCGGTACTTCAATTTTGTGAAACAATCTTTCACAACTATGTAAATATAGAAAGAAAAGGCAACTGGCTGATGGTTGAATTACTGACACATCGCGCACTAAGTGATCGATGATCGCAAATACATACATAGGCCGATCATGCACACCATATCTATATAGTCTTTTAATGTGATTTCAGTTCCATACACATTATGCACGGTCTATGTGAAGGATTCTTCTTAGCGGGCTATGTTTGTATTCTTACAAGTTTCAGTCAAGTTCATTATAAAACCAATCGTCACAACAAGTCAGTTTACAAGAGCAATGAGAAGTCAAGTCACATGAATAAGGAATGAACAGACAGACAACTAAGGAATACTTGAAGCAGTTATCCTAGCCTGAGTGTGACTCCACACACACTGACCTATCGTAAGTTTCAAGTTCGAGAATTCAAGTGACACTGTGACCATGGAGGAACTTACACGTATTCCTCCATGCTGTGACACTGACATGACAGACTCGATCTCAACTACAACACGTTACTGGACATCATGCACGTGGAACTTTTCAACAAATATCAACTAAAGCATGTAAAGGTGGCATAATTAAGTGATGGCTCCCCAAATATTTGGCCCTTCATATATTCACACCGACACAGATCAATGCATCTGTGGTCAGTCAATGAATATATTTCGCAATGATTGAGACTGGTGGGAAAATAAAAGTGTCCACCCTGTTCACGGAGCGCGGAGCAGTTTCCTTGCAAAGCTGCTCGAAAGTTCTTGGCAGACCTCATTGGGACCGTAAAGAATTAAACTCAACAAACGCTTACCGAAATTCATCAACTGACCGCCATGACAGCATTAGTTGCGACGATTTCTCCTTGCCGAATGCGACGTATCGAATACCAGTGCTTAGCGAATTTCTTCCTTTCTGCATTTCCTGGTTCATCACTTCAAAGTTCACGGCCCCACATGGGGCTGGGGTCACATCAACAAGTGTCGGGCCCCCTCACGGTACCAGCGATAAATGTGTGGTACCGTCTAATACGGTATACTGGTGGCCAGACTAGATTTAACTAAACTTGACATAGTCGCCAGTGCATTATTCCAGTTGAGTAAATTCGTAACACGCGCCAAATTGTGAAGATTTCAAATTTAAATTTATACTGGGATTTTTTTCTCCAGGAAAAACTGAAATCTAATAGAATCATTCTTATGGCCTTTTACTTAGAGGATTTTGTGGGCACTTAACCAAGGATTGATCTGCTTCGTCATAATGAACTTGGTGAATTTAACAGCTGGGCGATTTCTAACTTCATTTTCACCGTGCCCAGCTCCATGGTATAATTCGCACACACACCCCCAAAAAAAGAAATGAAATATTCCCAAACTGGTTCCCTTCTACAATTTAGGATAACATCAAAACCTTGTTCTGCTCAAGCGGTTCCCACACATTCAGTTGTAGTCGTCAGTTGCGACAATCGATTTTTGATACCACAAGACAGGGTCGGCGGCGTCAAGTGGAGCTGGTGACAAAAGCAACTCGGAAACAAAGGGAAAGCCCATCATGACAACAATTGGGAAAGTCCCTAAAAAGATAAGCCGATTCGCTGCCACCTGAGAGTAGCCTAGTGATCGACGCGGGGTGATAAACGTCACTTTACAAACAGCAGGTTGTCTGCTATCAGGGTCCAAAGTTCGACAGTCGCGGACGGTTCCAGTTTTACAAAATGCAGAAAATTAAGTACAATCCGACACCAGTACAATAAATATTTGACTTTGCAAAAATTACACAATCCTAAAAACGCGTCCGGTTCAATGGTCGAAAATCAAGCGTGTTTTGCGCATGTTTCCAAACAAAATGACTCAAGCTCCGATAAATATTTTTTCAATGAAAAGGAAAATAAGAAACGTCTCCCAACCTGAGAATAAAAGCAGATATTAACATGCAAAAAAATAAGACAAAGTAGAGCCTTCGAGGACTCGGAAGCCAGAAGTCTCTAGGAATTCATAGTATTCCCAAACAGACTGACTCTACTGTAACAGATAAAGTTAAAAGATATTTTTCTCCTTCGTTCAAAGTCTCCGTGAAGTATCTCTATTTCTTGATGAAAGTTTAATGATTACAAGCAGATACGGGACCAAAAAAAGTGCACAGGTTGTGTTTGGGGCATCCTTCATCAAGCCACTTTTACGACCGCTGGTGATAGTGACTATATGAAGTGAGCGATTTCCTTGTTTCAAAAGGGCAAGGTTACACGAGACCCTCCGGTCAAATTACAACTTTGAAAGTTATATGGAGGGCGCTGTTAACAAACAACAATATTTTTGATACGTGCAGACCGTAGAAAAGACAGATTCCGGAAAAGAGATGTTATCAGGCCCAACTGACATCCGTCGCTGAGTTGGTTTTTCTGTTAAGTAGTTATCGCCCTCCCCGAATCTTTTACACAAATTAAGTTTTGTCTCAAGGTCAGAGACTTTCTTGAAAACTAATGTTTATATAATAAATATTGGATATTTCCAGGCAGGAATTGAACACGACCCGGGTGACAAAAGACACCAGTCTCCCTCGTTGATATGAAAGACAAACCAATTCGGTTTTTTTTTAACTTCAAAACGATGGATCAAAAGTCCACAAATGGGAAGCTACAATTACCAGGTTTATCCCCAACCATTCAAGCTTCCCTTTCCCAACCAATAAGGCAACTTTTCCTTGTTACTTTCCGGAACACCCAAATACAAGACCTTCCTGCATTTTAAATTCTGCAGTTTTTCACGCTTTCTCTACTTTTAAAAACTATAAGTCGGGTTTTCAAATCATAATGCAATGGAGTTTACGCAACAGTGATGAGGCTTCAGCCCATCTGTACTTTTGTCAGAATGACTTTACGGCACCGACCAGCAACATCCCTTTGTTTCAAGGCTATTTAATTTTTAATATTCTCAACAACAAGTTTTTGGAATACAACACTATTGTCAGTAATGAGACCTTTCATGCCGCAGACATCTTGGTCAAGTTCCACGAATTATTACAATACTGTCTGAATCAACATCGGCAATACCTGACTATTCAGACCAAAATTCGCTCCACGTTCTAAGTCTCAGACTTTTCAAATTAACTCAGAGAACCAAGTCGACTTTATGGTCTGATGCGTGTGTATTTTATACGAAACGTTTGTTTTACAAGTAAATCTCTCCAAATAAACCAGGCATGTAACAGAATACATTGAGATTTTTACGCCAGAAAGGGGCCATAAATATAACTGGCCAGATTGGTTTACTATATTACGCTCTCCCTTGCTGTCTTACCAAAACAGGCCTCAATCACTCGAGTTTTGTATTTTCGGCTCGGAGAACTGGGAAAGTTAAATCACAAACAATAACAAAAACATGATTAAAATAAGTACAAATAAAAAATAAATTTAAAAACTGAAACAAACACACAACAATGAAGCAAAGCAAAATAGTCTAGCTTGGGAGAAAGGTTTGCATTCCAAAAGCCACATGCAGCACAGTTGGTAAAAACAAATAACCGATATATCACAATAAAATAGTCTTCAAAATTATGGCCTGCGAATCTGCACTCCACCGTTTGCTGAATTTACATACTGAACAGGTGTGATTATAGATTCATTTTACGGTTACATGGCGGAAATTTCTACCTAATGCACAAGCAGCACGGGTAATTGTACAAACACCAGAGATACTATGTACGCGCCTAAGGCTTTCAAATATCTACATCCCAGCCAACAACACGGTAAATATTCATATACATAAATGTTGAAGACTTTACACAACAGCAAAAGAACTATAGCGTCAAGAAAATATAGCTTCACACAAAAAGCCTTCCATTTTCGTCTGTAACTAGCAAGCAAGCTTTTCATCTTGTCTTGGGCAATAATACCATACAAAAAACACTTGAGCATTTAGCCTACTGTACAGCAGAGTATGATGCTATAAAAAACCTATATACATATTTACAAATAATGGTAATACACAAATGCGCACATTACTGACATGTTTCCTGGAATGGGAAAACTTTCTCAAAAGTGAGACAATTAAATATTACAAATGACCTCGCTTTGTTTTTTTCATCTATTTTTGTTGGCCTTTTTTACGATCTTTTTAACCAACTCTTTCACCAAAAGTCTTAAAAAAAAAAAAAAAATTGCTTCTCTCCTTAAAATACTCCAAGGAATTTAGTTCCATTTCGGTTACCAACGACTGTGGAAACAAGTCTTTTCCACAAGCAAAACTACAGACCCAATGGGTGACGGCATGGTATAAATCCTAAATTTTCAACACAAATCCTCTCATTTGGGGCTTTTAATAACATAAAAACTGACAAACTTCTCGATAGGTTTTAGAACAAATTTCCGCTTTTGTTATCTGTAACTTCGAGCCATTGCTGTATTCTCATCAGACAGTCGAGTTCAAGTGTGGAATTTCCACAGTCTTGTTGCTTATCATGCAACTCTGCAAAAAAAGCTGGTTGAAGTACCAAAACAGGTATTTTTTTCAAGGACATTTGAAGTATATATGGGCACAATGCCAGAGGAGTCAACAGTCAAGCCTTGCAGGAACTCTTATTACTGAAGAGAAACGTGGAAGTAAATGTACATCAGGAACAATGCCGAAATTCCACACTGGACAAAACTTTGGACAGCTCTTTTCAATTTGTGATGACATACCCGGAAGTACAAAGAAAAACCAAGGAAATGGGTTTATTCAAGGAAAAGTTGCATGCTTGAGACTTGGTGTTAATGTTATCTTTTTGTCGAAGTTGGAAGCAAAATTAAGATACCTCAGTCTGCTATTCAACAACATGCAACTTGAGTGCGTATTAACATTTGATAAAGTCTGCTGAGAAGTGATAATGCCGTTGCGTTAATCAGGCACTAGCACCTGGACACGAGAGACTTTCATCAATTCTGATTGGATTCTATAGTATTGGATACCTTGCCCAAGGAATATACCACAAAATGCATGGGGGTGTTAGGGAAAATGAGAGTAAAATTCTGGAACAAAATCGTTGAAAATTCATCATAACTGACTTATTTTGACTCTCTGACTCGAAAAGTATTTACGAATGGGAATGAATGTGCTTGGCCAGTCATAAATTAACGTTTAAGACCAGCTCAGGAGACTGAACACTGAAATTGCCCTCATCTGCGGCTTAGGCACACTCACGTCCAGTCTCCTTAGTCGGTCTTAGTAGTAAACGCCCATTTATGACCGGTGAAGCACATATTTAGAGCGCATTCACGAAAGGAGTTTAATTAGTCTTAGTACTTAATGCCCGTTTATGACTGGTGAAGCACATATTTATATGATGATTAAACTGGTTAAGACTTGTGATCTGTGCTCCCTATTTAGCAAAGTTACTCCCTATAAAACAAAACTTCCCTGGAAAATTGAGAAAACCTCACTACATTTTAAAAATTATATTACACAATGCTTGCTTGGATTAAAACTTTGTAAAACACGTATTCATAGTTAAAATAAATGGTCGAGGTTTGGCTTTAGTAGAAAGTGAAATGGTATTTTTGTGATTTGAATTAGTTTAAACATTCTGTGAATATCTTTCTCCAGGATTATTTTCAATCAACATTTACGTAATAAAAAATGAGCTGCCAACCGTTTTTTTTTTCACCACCAGAATACATTGTTTAATAACTTAGAAAACAACTGCACACTATTTCCCCTTGATTACACATTCAAACTTTTTTGAGGATATTCTACAACTCTGAATACAACTTTAGTTCCGTTTCTCTGTCATCTCTTCCTTCTCCTTTTATTGGCATGGAATGCTTCAGTTTTACTTCAAAGAGATGTAAAGTTCAGATACTTGGACGGTGCCAAGATAATTTGTTTTATTTCTTGGCATGATAGTTAATTGGCAAGAGCATTTTGGATTCTAATGGTTCATAACGATTAGTTAACAATTGTTAGTTTCTGATGGGAAGAGGATTACAGAGTGCTGTAAATACTGTTGGAAGGAAAAACAACCAAATCTTTCAAATTCTAAGGAAATTATGGAATTTTCAAAGGACTGAAATGTTAACACTGTAAGAGCCATTCTCATACGTGAAAGTCTCAGAAACCAGCCAATCTGAGCTCTTAAATATTTGGTACCAACTTCCTCTGTAGGCAATGGGGTAGGATATTTGGTACCAACTTCCTCTGTAGGCGATGGGGTAGGATGAGTATGAAAGCCATCCCTGATTATCATAGACTTATTGAATTTCTTTCTCAGCAACACCAAAGGAAGTGTTAAACAAAATGCCGATTTTTTTCTTTTATATCATTTGTATTTTTGCCAAAAAGCCTTCAGGAGGTACAAAATCTCTGTCAAATCTATATCCTTCCTTTTTTTCAGAAATTCCTGTTTTGCTTGAACGAGTTTACAACAGTCGCAGCCAAATTTTCAACATTTGTAGATGGCTCAAGACCTCACAGAATAAACAGAGGAGTTTTAGTGGGAGTGCCCTTGTGGCAGGATAAGCCACTCTCGGTGGTTCAATCTTTTCTCCATTCTAGTGCAAGGATTACTTTCGCCATTTTGGGGAGCAATTAGCCTTGCAGTATGGATTTCCTTCGCACGAAGCTTACCTCAGGACGGTAACATCAGCACAATTACATATCAGCTTAAGTGCTGCTTACACACAGGTTAGGCGTATTTTCCTGTGGAATTTTGCAAAGTTTTTTATTTCACACTTTCTTCTAAACTGTTTGCAATGCAATGTTGGCCCTGCTCTAGAACATTCTTGCCAAGAAGTTAAAAATTTGTTGATGGGCTCAAACATGACATTAAACATCAAAATTGCAACATGACCAGAAGCTTAATACATATTTTGGGGCTGCCTCTTCAACCCGTGGACACAACGTGAAATACAGCCGGACCTGCACGATGCAACTTTTTTTGTTTTACCAACCCCTTTCATGAATAGTGGGCTCTACCATTTACGGGTAGGGGTTTGGTATTTTTGGTAAACTAGACTGGTTTTCAGTCTTTCCATCATTTCTCTTATTGTGCAGGAAGGGGCCAACAGTAGGTTGTCCTCATGTGCGTATTAAAGACAATTTTCTGCCTGGTGCAATGTGATTGAATTTTTTATGCCTATGCACGAATGCGAACTTGAAATACTTTTATGAGAGTTTAAGGAGGTAATCGCTGAACGTGATACCAGTTAGCCCATTCAATAAACAAACACAAAATCCTGCCATTCGTTTAACGTCACACACAATTCATCTTGTGGTCCACATCACCACGCCCACAGTGCCTGCAAGTGATCAACCATCAGTCATCAATCATGTGTCATGTTCCCCGACTACTTAAGCTAGGATTCTTCAGTGTGTTTACATGCTGCAAGGAATCCATTCATCATTGTGAGTCCTGTTCCCTGACTCCCTCAGCACAGATTCCATCTTGTGGCAACGGACCTTCTTGGCATCTGACTGTTTCACACACAATTTCTCTGATGACTCGTCCACAAGAGTCCAGTTCCCTGACTTCCTCACCATGGATTTCCATGCTTCAGCATCAGAGTTCCAAAGGACCTGGACAATCCGCATCACAGCTTTTCAAATTCCTCACCCATGTGTGCTTGGACCAAAAAGGAAAAGTTGTGGAGCGAGTCTAAGACGACACAGGGCTGAACTTCGTCCTTTGTAAATAGTCCCCAAATATACAGTATCAGGAAGTATCTTCCTTGCCTAGTCATACGACAGACACCTGCTCGTTATCTGTGGAAGAACAAAAACAGCCAACTGACTGCTCACAGCTAGTTCATTTCAGGGAGCAAGTCATATGTTAAAGGACACATGGAATATTTGGGTACAGTTTTTCAGAGGTACCCAGTTTGAATACGCTGTTGATGTAAATCTCCCTTATCCACCTGCAAAAATACATTAAAATTCTGAACGTCAGCACTTTGCAATTTACGAATGCAATTCTCTCCCTCAGCTGATTTCATGAGATTTTCCTATTTTTTTTTAAATCAATAGAGCCTAGGCCATGTGTGAGTAGGGACCTGGTAAGAAATCCTGTTACCAGAGTTGATATCAAGACTCTCACAGGTGACCACAAGTCGGTCACAAGTCATTCAGTCCTAGGTCAGTTTGCCAGCTATTGACATGAAGTGTGACAAAGCCATTCCTTTGTCATCGTCAGTCTCTGTAGCTCTGACCCGATTCGTGATCTGACTTGCGATAGACTTGTGACTGACTTGATGTAAGCTGTTCGTTGCATACCTGAGTCGTAGAAGTCGCACGCTTCTGTCTTGGAACTGGACAGTTCCCCTGGAAAGATAACAGACTCACGGTCAGGGTCATTAAAAACCAGGAACATCAAGTCTGTGAGCAAGCTTGAATCCTTGATGATAAATGCTTGGTGTCAAAGCGACACCAGTGTAATATCTCACATCAACAGATTCCCACTGAGCGTTTTACACACCAATACCATCATTTCAAATCAAACAGGACATCCAGTCGCCACAATATGTTGAGTGAGGGGTTAAATATTCCAAAATGGAGCGTTAATTTCAGACGAGTGATGTTATTTTGTGCTTACGTTTCCTGGCTGTGGCAACAGCATAGTCTGGTGGCTGCCTTTGTGTCATGTCAGGGGCAGCAGAGGGTGGTTGGGAATAAGACCTCCCTATTAGTAAACAAAGCACAGCAGACAAAGAGAAGTCAAGGTCAGTATATATTAATGAATTTGGTCCAGTATCATTCAATTGTTGGTTTAAAATGACGGCCCAAAGAACCAGACAATTAATGAGTTATAAAATGAACAAGATTAGCGCCATATCACATTTCTTTCCCACAGCAATGGGCAGAGTTAAAGTCAAGTCCATTCAACGTCCAATTAACATAAAATTCTCTCATAAAAAGTTCTCATAAGGGTCTTTTAACAAGGCAGCTGGCAAGCAACAGGCAATAAAAAAAATGAAATGTCTGGCACAATTTGTTTGAATAGCTTGTGGCATGGCTTGAGACCAGGCAGCCTGTGATGGATATGTGACGGACTTATAGAAGGGGTCATTCCATGAGGTTGGGGCACAATTTGTGACAGTGTCCTTTGTTACATGGGTTTCATAAAAATGAACAGTTACTTCCCTGCATGTGAGTTCCAAGTTGATATTGTTATACATCTTGCAAGGCTGAATACAGAGGTGTGTGTCATCTTTACAGAGTAAATGACCTACTCTACCGATCATGACAGGTGGTAAAAGTTGCCCATGTAACAGGACACCGTTACAAATTGTGCCCCATCTGGGAACATGTCATTTGTGGCCGTTTTCTGTGTCTTCTTTCTGGAGATACAACTTTCAGCTTTCTCTCTCTCATTATTTTTTTTTTGGGGGGGAGTAAAAGTCACGCCGTACCTGTTCTTTTCGGCGGTGTACCTTTGGTAGCTGCATGGTATTCTGGAGGTTGGCGTGGCCTGTCTGGGTAGGTACATCGCTCTTCCTGGCTAACCCACCTACGACCAGGCTTCACCTGGTTGTTGAGAGGCATTGTGGGAGCTCCTGGCAAATCTAGGACAAACATACAAAACATCTGACACAAATTTTCAGGAAAAACATTTTGGCATCAGTGTAGACCCTCTTCCAAGAGATGCATTTTTTACAATGCCATGAATCACTAACTCAAGGCTTAATTTTTTCTCCCCATGAACTAAATGTAGGTTGGAAAATCATGAAAACTGCCTGAACAAGACAAGCTCTCCTACCGTTGTGGAACTGATGATCTCTTGTTGGCGGTGATGACGAACCGAACGACGAGTTGCTCTGAGTATCATAATTAGACGACAGACAACTCTGGCTAGAATCTGAACTGTCGTAAGGTCCAGTCATGCCAGGCTGTTGCCCTGGCAATCAGAAACAAAATGTAACACAAATTAACAGTTGGCGTATAAATTTCTCAGTTCTTTGAAGAAACACAATTCTGTGATTTATTGCTCATTGTTAATCTCCACGCAAAGTGTACTACCTAATACTCAATGTCCACTCTGACACGGACTGGTCAATATTGATTTGGGTCAAGATCTACAAGGTATCAAAATGTTGAATCAGAATTCCACACTGCAAAAGCAACTTCAGAAAAACAAGTAAATTAATGTTGTTTAGGAGGGGGAAAAACCTGTCATTAAAAAGAAGAAGCACCTTTATAATTTTGACAGCTATTCCACCTGAAAGTTTGCTTCTTTTTCTAATTACTAATATTTGGCATCCAAACTTTGATGGCAGTGCGTAACTGCCACTGACATATACCACACTCTAGTCATCCCACAAGATCAACTCGTTTCATTCTTGCAGTCTTCCTTCTGATCCTCCGCCCCCTTTTACAAATAAGCCCCTCCCCTTTCAGAAGGTCCTAAGCACACACCTGTTGTCTGTCTGTGTTTGGGTTTGTGCTCTTGCATTGTAGTAGAGCCTGCTTCGCTACCCCCATAGCCACTGTCACTACGTTGCGGGCTCAGTTTACGGCCTTCGTTCCCCTCGGCAGACGACGTACTGACAGAGGACCCTGAGAAAATTTGTAGAGGAATCAATTTAATCTGTGATCAGTTACAACAAAATGAGTCTAAAAGTCTTGAATTAAGTGGCCATTTTGCACCTGACATCAAGCTTCAGTAATCCCTCCATTTGATATGACAAGTCTATTTCCTGACTGGCATGGCTTGTCACATATTTAATGCTAATCAGAAGGCTCAAACTCCAGTTGGCAAATGCCACATTTACTAAGCGCATTCAAGTCATGATGACGACTTGGCTGATTCACAAAAATGGGAAACTATTCATTTTTGAAGTCCCATCTTCCCTGATCTGAGCATCTCTGGGACCCCAGTCTTGTCCAAACTAAACAAAGCTGTCTTGTAACCTCGGCTGGTGACAGCTGCCCTTCTCGTCCGGGTGTTGGTGTTCAACGTCGGGGAGGCTGGCCCTACTTTGCAGTGACTGGTGGACGGGGGGCCTCGCGGCTGGGACGACTTCTGGACTTTCATGGTGCTAATTCGGGACTCCCCCTCCTCCGACAGGGATAACAATTTGCGCAGGTTTTTGGGTGACGTGGCTCCTAGGATAAAAGACGGGAAACAACTTAGAAGTAATCATTTGCCTTACTTTACAATTTGTGTAATCTTTTCTTAAGAATGTTACGACTTGTTGACCACCATTCAGAATCACTTTCCCATTCGGATTTGACAAAACTGAATCTGTAGAAAAACTACAGCTACTTACTAAAAATAGCCAAGTCAAATGGTGTGAAAAAGGGTTGATTTACAGATGCCTTAAAAAGACCACTATAAAGTACCGAGCTTGCAGACACAAGAATGCAAGACGGCACCTCTAGGTTTCGACCCACCTTCATCAAGTGAATCTTTTTTTGACAGCTGCAACCACATGCTCCATACACAATTCATCCACACCTGTGTCACAACCACGGTAAAATATCTTGCCCAAGGACACAGTTTCCCTAGCTTGTCAGTCAACCTGCATTCAAGAATTCTACCACCACTAGACAATCCTTCTGCTCTGACAACTGCCCCCTTGTTTTCCCTGACTTTCCCTTACGTACCAAAGGACGTCTTGGGTGCATCTTTGTAGATAATCTTCTTAATCTCCTCTTCCTGCTTGTTGTACGTTGTGGGGGGCGGGGCAAGAGTGGAGGTCAATGAACTCTGACTGGTCTGGGAACTCCGCCTGGTCTGTCCCGAGTTCATAGAACCTGCAAAATTAGCCACAGAGTATAAAAAATCCACATGAATTCTGTAAGAAAGTGCCTTGACCAGTTAACGTTGGATTATCTTACCCAAAAAAGCTGCAGGTGGCCGATTTTTTGACCCACAAATTCTTCAACCTTACAATTGTGCTTTGACCCAAGAGAGCATGACGCCTTCATACACCAACCACGGAAATAAAAAAACAATTCCGAAATGAGCGTACACGTCCTCCGTTTAACAAATAACGAAAGTCATGTGTGTTTGCATGTTATCCGGCGTCAAGTGGTTAAACATTTCTTTCTGATAACACAGCGAGAAAACTTCTTTTAGTTTCTACCAAACAGAATCAACAGAATTCACAACCACCACAGGGCTAAATAAAATTTATAGAATTTGTACAACTAGTCTATGCAAAGCCACCTGTTTTGACATTTCTACTTCAAACTGAGACCATTTCGCCGCTGGGAAAAAAGTGACAAATAGTAACAGACATACACCACAAGAAATACAGCAAACATACAGCATACTTTCTTGACCTGCTTAATGCAAAATCTTAAAGCAACAGAAAAATTAATGCAATACATAGAACCACAGTTTTAGAGAAACCTTTAACCGCTTTATGTACTGTACTGTAGTTAGTATCACCTCAGTACAACATATTGTCATAAATGTTGTCACTTGTTTGTCAATTACTTCATCAAGTGTGGGGCTTTGGGGTTAAGATTTCTTTTTGCAAGTGTGAAATGTGTACATGAAAGGTTACCGAAGTCAAGGAAATAGAGAGTTATTTGAGGAAAGATGAAAGAGGAGTTCAATCTGGGTTAACTACAAAGTGGAAGGGTGCAAAGGACTGAGAAAATCAAACAGTTAAGTTAACCACAACCATTTGGAAACTGTGCACGTTTTCTAGTTGCAAAAAGGGACTCTGGGAAAAAAAAAGACCAGTGTTCACAAAGTTATTAGTAGGTCCACAAAGAGAGAAATAAAGGTCACACTGGGTGGGTTCTTTTGTTAGGTTAACCCAACACACTCATAAAGTACCATCACCACAGGCAAGCAGAATAGGTGAACAGGGAATGGCAAAATTCCAGGCTTTGACAAGAGTTGACCATCCATGACCTCAATGGCTTGCTGCTTGTTGTTGAGTTACCTCAGGGGAAAATACCACCCACTTCCTTATTCATAGTTCACTGCAATCCCCCGTCTTTTTCAGGACTTCAATGGACTTTTAGCAATTCAAGAGTGTGCAGCTCTATCGCCAGCAGGTTAACGATAAGTAGGCCCCGTTTGCCTTGAAATGCACGTACAAGTACACCTCTGTAAGCACACTAAATCGCTGGACTTTGCATACTTTCATGTCCATTTTTCTTCAGACATATATACAATAAAACAGGCACCTACAACTCAGCATGCCTAGTAAAAAACAGAGGCACAGGAAAAACTAAGTGGTTCTTGGTTTACATACACTCTTTGCCAGAACAAACAGTCAAGAAGCCTTCTGCAAGTTACATTTGAATAAAATCAGGTGCACTGAGTTCTTCAAATTCACGTGAACATAACAGTTTGCATTGTCCATACTAAAGACTCGCAGTTCGGGGCAAGCTTTTGCTTACATAAGACATGCCTTGCACCAATACACTGTTTTCAACAGATAAGAAGGGAACAGAGGAACCAGTCCATTCCAGAGGTGGTGGTCACTAGGCAAAAGCTTTCCGTGAATCACAAGGTAGCGCAACAGTGTATTTAGTCTGCGGAATTCAAATTGTTACATTTATGTACAATTGGATAACTCAGCGTACCAGATTTTATTCAGATTTAACTTGGGAAAGGCTTATTGGCACTTAAATTGTTGAAATCTGGACTTATTTGCAGGATAGCAGAAGAGAACGTTACACAAATTCACAGTTAAGAAGAACACGACTCCATTTACAGCAAGCCAAAGAAACTTTCATACATCAGGCTCTTCACTTCATTGCAGCCATCTTGGTTTCCAAATATTCAAGTAATGCCACAGCTGAATTTACATGTCCAGAAATAGTAATAACACTGAAGTCTAAGGGAACTAGACTTGGCCACTGCGAAGAAACTTTCAATATGTCATTGCTTGCCGTAGCCATTAAACTTGGACATGGCCTAAATGTTTGTGATACTCCTGAAACAGTCTGGTGCCTGAGATACGTAAATCTGATTTTGTAATATCACAGATTGGTAACCTGTCCAAGATGGCTGCCGGAATCAGAACTCTACACATGGGACAAGGGATTAGTTGACAGACACTGTGACACACCGTGTAATATCAACTCACCCCCACCAGTAATCCTTTGAATGGCTTTATCAGAAACAACAGGGGCAAAATGGACAATTAATAATAAAACCATTAAAAATATCAACATAAAAATGGTGCAATATTTAGGAATGGGTCGACTACTATCTATGCATTGTAGACAGCTACAAGAAGATATTTCAAAGTGCACAAAATACTGTCATCACTCTAAGAATCTAACAAGAAATTTACTTCAACTGAAGTTTAAACTTCAGCGCACTTGTTCTTTCAACTGCAAAGAATAGATTCTTGGTTTCACCGCTTGATGTTAAGTACTTTTCATCCCCAGAAAGAATTTTATAAATATCCTACAGATCCTTTCAAAACCTAACAACCAAAACTGTACAGTCCATTATCTCAAACAGAATCCATCAACTAAAAGAACATCTGCTCAGAGTGATTAACTGGAAGAGGATGTAGCCACTGAACAAACTTAGCATGGAGAGGGGGATTGAGTTACCTGAGTTGGCGATGGGTTCACACTTGAGTGACATGTCTCTGAGTTCATCTTCATTTTGTACAATGTTCAGAACGCTCAGGTACTGTTTGACTCGCCGGCACATCTGGGCCTGGTGAAGAGGAAAAAACCCACAAACTTTTTGAAAACTCGCTCACTCAGAGATCTTTGAGTCTACCTGGATCCATTGTTAAGATGAAAGGAGATCCCCAGTCAGTATGACAGGTGACCCCTCAACAAAGACACTGATAATTTGGCGGGGTTGGCGGAAAGCCTGAACACTGTGTTTGGAGGTTCGAATCCCACTTATGTCAGCATCCTTCGTTTGGTAACCTGATCAAAGCTTGTGCTATGATCCTATTTGAATTGCTACACAGTTTTCAGTTGAAACAAAGGTTTTTATATCTTATTGGCTGTTCTGTCTTTCCTACCTCCTCCCACATCTTCTTGGGGTTGATGACCGCCGAGCTGCGGCGCCCCTGGTTGCGTTTCCGTGGCAACGTGGTGACGCTGGCGCCCATGACCGAGGCCAGGCTGGATCCAATCAGCGGCGAGCCCGAGCCGGTCATCTTGGGAGCCAATAGTTGCCTGGGGTCCTGTTAAATCGGGGAGAAGCGAAATGCAGGGAGGATGGGGAAAGTGAAAATCGGCAAATAAACGGAGGAAGAAAAGAAATCAGAGTCACCAAATCAAAGTCAAACTCCACTGCAGCAAATTTCAAGCTGCTTTTAGACTCTCTAGACAAAAACACCTCGACTCTTCAGAGACAGAGACCACTAATCTGACAGATTACTTGTTGAGCCAAAATATAGCTTCTTAAGCAGGACATATATCAACTGTAAGTGTATGACTGTAGTTTTGATCCAAATATTTTTAGACACTTTTGCTGCAAAGAGTGACCATTGCGTTGGGCACCAATTATCAAATTTCGTACGACTGATTACCAGCCAACCATTATCTCTGTCAAAATAGAGCAAACTCAAGTGAATATCCAAACTTGCTAAAAGAAGTCCAGTTCCTACAATAGAAGGTCAGGACTCACGTAGACAGCGTTGGCCATGCTGACGATGTAGCGGACCTCCCGCGATATCATCCTGAGCTTCTCAAAGTTGATCAGAGCGTCCACCTTGGTGTCGTTGCCCAGGTGTATGAAGGTCAGGTCCTTCTTGACCACGGGGAAAAATGGAATCTAAGAACCGGAAGAATAAGGAAACAAAAAGAAATCAGTCAAGATTTCAAAAGGGATTGTCTCAAACCAAGGCAATCAAGGATCAGCCAATGAATATCGTTGCTTTTTATAGTGACTTCTTACTTGTCAGTAACCCTTGATTTTCCCTTTACGTTTTGGAAGGAAAGCTGAGCAACCCAGGTGTTCCTTTCGTGGAAAAAAAGTTGGCATATTGATTCGTTTGTTAGCCTGAAACAGCTCCCCCAAAAAATCTAAATTGGTGTAAGATCTTTAACATGCCAAAACGATTCACTTTGAAGCAGCATACTTCCTGTTTCTAAAGAGCCAAGATGCCTCAGCCGGACGTAATCCACCCACAACTCACTAGGTTACAGGCTTGATAACTAGTGGGCCAGACAATCTTACCAGTGGGGGTTGGACCTGCTCGGAGCTGACCAGATTCCGGTACTTGGACATGTTCCTAGATGGGTCCATCAGGTCCTGTAGGTCCTCAAACATCTTGACGTACTTGGCGGGGACTTTGTCCCAGGTGCTGCGGAGGCGGGAGACGCAGCCGTGACCGAGGCCGCTGACGATGGCAAAGAGAGAGTTGAAGTTCTTGCAGTCTTTGCAGTGCCCTGGGAAAAAAGTACAAGAGATCCTCAGGCACTGCAGGAAGAATGCAACCGAATGACACGAGGAGAAAAGGAAATCCAATGAAGTTTATCCAAATGTTGTCACAATACAGAAATGTCCACTTTCATCATTACTGGAATTTCAATTTCGCCCATTGTGCACGCACATTTCAGGAGTTTTTGCTGATTGTAACAAACCAGAATTATTCGTGTCGTACTTACTTGCAATTTTGATGAACTGCTTGATAATTTTAGCTCTCTTGACCAAGGTGATCTCGTTACAGACTTCTGTCACCACCCAGAATAATTCATTGTTCACAATCTAAAAAAAAATTGTTCAATTGAAAAGTGATATTTTTTATACTCTTCTAGTTGTTCTTTTCATATTTGCAGATAATTTTCTTAAAGTTATCACAATAAATAACTTCAAAGTGCTCTAAAACATTACAGCACAACCAGAGAAAATTCCATCCAATATTATAAATACAACATTAATTATTCGGAGGACCCTTTGCACAGGGTACCAACCTCCTCGAATGACTGTAACCTCTTGTTGGAGTCCTCAGGTTTGAGTTCAAAGAGATTCTCTATGTAGTCTGTAGCTTCAATCTTTTGGAATATCTCATAGTCTCTCAGCGTCAGCTGAGCCGCGACTTCGTTGGAATCCAATTGGAGGAAGGTGACTTGACTATCCTTCAGTAACTCCTGAATTGATTACAAATCAAATCAATCAAAATTGATTTCATTGTTGACATCTGACTTTTTAAAACAATTTAAGCTGCAATTTATCAGTAATATCATTTACATTTAGAAGTCAAATCTACTACAATCCCTTGTGGTTTGCCATCTTTTATGTTAAGCCATGTGTGAAACTGGTATTATGCGACTACAAGTTTAGTTTTCCCACTGGCATGCCACAGTGACTTGCCATAGCCACAGCCACAGCTACAATTTATTTTGAACACAGCCCCAAAATCAAGATCAAACATCCTCATAGACCTATGTGTCATTTCAAGTCATAGCCAAGTAATTCAGACATGGCTTCATATTAGTGCAAACAATCTCTACCGATTAGAAATTCTAGACATTTCGAAGAGGTATATGGCTCACCACGGCCACTTCGTCCGGCATGAGCGTCTCCGAGGCCATGTTGTTCCTGAGGAAGAGCCGACCACATAGACTCAGCCGACCGGCCACGTCACTCTGATGGTCTGGCAGCCGGCGCTGCTTGACCATCCCACCTGGGGCAACGGTCACCTCACAGAGGGAGTAAGTGCCCGAGTTGGCTGCTTCAGTCAGGCCGTATTCCCGCATGGCTAGCATCACCACTTCTAACGCCGTCGTCTCCTGTTGATTGAAAAACAAAAAGGGTCCAGTTTCTGAGGTATTACAAATTTAGAAAAAAATTACTTAAGAATGACACAGCTGAAGTTTAGAAAAACTAGAATGGTGTTATAAAGGTCAATAGGTCAACGAAATCTAGCTGACCTCTGACCCCGAATCCAAGCCTCACCTTGTGTACCAGGAAGTACTTGCAGGACTGGTCAGCCCTGTAGATCTTAAGGACGTGCTCGGGGTAGTCGTTGCCAGCCATGTAGGCGGAGGATTCGTACATGGGGATGGCGGCAATGGAGGTCAGGTCGGGGTTACTGTTGCTCAGGTAAGGGTTGCTGCCAGTGATGCTGCCTGACTTGGAATGCCTCATGAGGGTCGAAGAGTCATCTTGGGTCCTGGAAATACCAGAAAAGGACAAGAAACCTAGGTCTAACACCCCCGTACTACGACCAAGAACTGATAGAAGTGGTGTCACACTATCAAATTATGAGTGTTCTCTCTAGTTAAATCAAAATGGCTTCACCGTCACTTTTGAGATGTCAGATGTACAGCAACTTTTGCAGCACTAAAACTGTTGGAGCTCAGATCCATCTTATGCCCAAATGATTTCCAAAATAATTGACGCATGGAAAGTAGCAACACGTGACTATGAAGAACAAAGATAATTGCTTGCTCTCTGTGGTCCAATTCTCAAATAATATTCAAAAGTTAAAAAGAAAAATCCAGACCATTTTTTGACATTTCTAAGGTCAGGAAAACATACAGGAAAGTATAGACAAGACCACAACAGAGGAACACTCCGTAGCATCCCCGTAACATGACAGAGCTTGGGTGGTCAGATGTAAACTCACCTCGCTGTGGTCTTGTTGGGTAGAATGCTGAGCTTAGCCATAGCCTTACGCAGCTTGGTCTTGTGGCCTAGTGTGGCAAACCCGCTTCTCTTCTCATGCTTACTCTTGGTCTTAATCTCGGGAGACATCTGAGATAAGGGTACGGCTAGGGCTAGGTCAGGGATGGTCAGCCTGGCCCGTGGGTCTGTCTGGAGGAGCTGGATCTCCTGGCTGGGCAGCCGGCCCCAGTTGCTACGGCCGCCGTCCTGGGATGCGATCAGGTCCCGAAATGCTAGGCATAGAGATGAGGAAGGTGTGTTAAAAGTTTCAAATGGGCCACCCAGGGGCATTAAGACACCAAATTGAGTGACACATCTACACAAAAGGTTGGCTTGCTATTTCTAATGCAAACCAAGACAAAATCACTGAAAAAAAATGACGTTAAGCATAACTTTCACTGTTTGGGCCATAAATGTTAAATGTGACCCACAATCAACTCATAGCTGAGTCAACATTGAAAGCTCACCTAGCGTGTTATACTTGACGGTAATACTAAGATGAGTCGTTCCCTTGAGTATCTCCAGGGCTTTGGTGCGAGTGACTTTCTCAAAGCTGTGACCGTTGACCTCCAGGAGCTGGTCCCCCTTCCTCAGTCCCACCGTCTGCGCCTTGGAGCCACGCTCCACCTTGGAGATGAAGATGCCCATCTTCTTCTCCCAGCCTCCAACGATGGAGAAAGATAGCATGGAGTCACGGTCCGACCGAGCCTGGATGACAGAGAGAGAAAGAGAGACATCGGCAGTCACCTGCTGATCTCACAGAGAGATACCGCCTTGTGGCTGAAACCACTCTCCACAGAGGTACACTGTACATGTGACTGACAAGTATTTCGGGTGTAATCCACGAGACAATCCTAAGTAATGATCTATTCTTCATGTAAACAAGCTAAAGCCCTATCAGTTATTAAATGCTCTCCCTAGAGGCCCTGGGGTAAGAAGACAACGAAGAAAAGTTCACTTTTAGAAGTGAGAGGAAAACTCCGGACTTACATCCCAGGGAAACCCCCGGAATCAGGTAGGACCTGACAGCCCAATCCAGCTATTGGTATGGAGGGGACTCGAACCTGGGTGACAGTGGTAGAAAGCCATGGAAAGAACAACAAGGCGAACGTAACTCCCCAAATGATAGATCTACTCAGAAGATAACATCATGTGATTTCTTTCTTACCAGCACAACTGTCCTAGGCTTGGCCTTAGCAGCCCCAGCTATATGAAGTAATCTTAGCTGGCCAGTCATGGTCTGTTCAAAGTTAAACAAAAAAAAAACAAGTAAACTATGAAATTTACAACTGTAAAAACCGAGTTTGTGAAAACCAACTCAGTGATTCACACCACATAGCTGAAATATAGAATACCAAAGTGAATACGTCATGCGCACAATTATGTGCACAATTATGTAAAAGGCGAGAACCGGCAGGTGAAAGAACACACGTGCCTACTCCATTCATTTGTACGGTATTTCCTGATTCAAAATGTTTGCACACTTCGCTGCTCTACAGACTACTTGCTATTTGAATTTGAAGACTTCATTTCCACAACAGAGATTTTCATAACTAATTGGTTGTTCGGCCCACCTATGCTGGGAGCACAGCCATGCTCCGCCCATTCCACATTACCTCTTTCTCTAAGCAGTCCTCAAATGCCTCCAGAAACTCGATCATGTCGGGCGACCTCTCAAAGTCACTGTAGTAGTTGTTGACCCACAGAAGCAGCACGCGGGTCACCTGCACCAGCAAGAGGTCCAAGGGGTGAGAGAAGGGGGGGTGGAGATGGGGGACAGGGGGTGGGACATTGGGTTTAGGGTCCGGAAAGAAAGAACCCGGCTGGGGTTCAATGTCTGACTCATTTCATGTGATCCATGCACCAGGGACCACAAAAAAAAGAGAGAAAAAACTGTACAGAACAGTGAGACGGATTAGTCACTTGTTTTCTGCGAGGTTGTCAAATTCAGGACACGTTGCCATGTCAACTGTGCACGTGGAAACAGGAAAAACAACGGGAAAACCGTAAGGAAATTTGCCGAGATTAGTCACCGGTCCTATGTGGGGCTGAAACCAACTGGGTGGTCCGGGTACACGACAACGGGAAACTGTGTGGAAGTTTGGTTTCAAGTAGTCTGCGGTCTGTGCGAATCTGACATTTCAGAAAACAATTCCGACAAATGATCCGGCTTGAATAAACTCGGGAAATGGAATTAAGGCCATCCTTGGGGTTTGTCATACACTCCGAGGTGGTTCCCAAGAGTTTTAAAGTCAGCTTAATCATAAACCTACTGCACATCTGGCTTTCTGGCTTCACCACATGTATGTCAACACAGCCGACAAACTTGCTCCAAATGAGAAAAAGTTTTATCCAAACAAGTATACATTCTGTCTCATAAAAATCCCAAGCAGAAATGCAACTGAAACGCAGGAAACAAATGAAAAATTCTAATCTTCATATGCCTACATACAGTGTTCTTCAATTTATGACGCTGTAGGAAACTGGGAAGAAGGTTGAAGCAAGGAGAGGTTGAAGACCAGACACATGAACTCATGATCCCATACCTTGTCTCGTAGGTTAACGTCTTGGAACCAATGCAGAAGGCTGTCACAGACTTGATGTGGGCTGGGGAGGTAGGTACGATAACTCATGAGAAAGTCTTCCACGTAGGTCGGATCGACGGGAGAGCTGTCCTCCATAAGATTCAAGATCAACCTCTCAGGTGTGGCCTGAGGAGAGAGGCAAGGATGTGTCATTAAGCCTAAAAGAGCCACGGAGGTCCACTTCCACATTTCTTCCGGTATCAATGCGGTGCCTTTTTTTTTCATAAGCCAAACCTTCAGGAGTAACAACTCTTTGCTGTCAGTTTGACACAACTGAAAATCAACCATACTGTTCTTGCACTGCACCAATTTCTCCGTAACAGGTCAGCCAAAAACCATGTCTGAAGCAATGTTCTAGCCAGGCATTCAAAAGCACGTCCGGCTGATAAGCTGAGCAAAAACCCTGACACACTGAAAATCCCCCAATAGGCAATCAATACACTTTCTATTTTCCAGGGGAAGAGTTGTTAATATCAAGTTAAAGAAAAACTGCAATCAGAAATTTGAAAAAAGTTCTTTTAAAATACCGGCAAAAAGTCACCAGAACATTGGCAAACTGCTCCGAAATCAAACAAATCTTCCACAAATCTTTCCAGCTCTGTGGAGAATCACATACGTGCAGCATGCACAATACTGGTTCCCGCCGCGCCACTGACAAAGTAATACAAGAGTAGACGGGTCTGGAGCCAGACTACGGGGCTCCAGATTGTGCACAGCTATAGCGGCGATGGCATGGCTGGCAGCACGGTCATTGCCTGATCCTTTCATAGTGTCATCTCAAACTTGATCGAAGCATGATCGAAGTAAGCAACAACCAACTTGTCACAAACCTGGTCTTTCTCTGTAGATTCTTCTAATGCATTTAGGCCTATATCGATGGTTAGTTTGATATTCTTTGTCGCTGTTCACGAGGCCGATTTTTGGTAAGACCGTGGCACACAGTAGCAAAAGCAAAATAAAAACATAAAGCGAAGCCCCCCAAAAATGTAGAGAAAAGGGTAAAACTTCGAATTACTGTAAAACTGATAATTGACATGGAATAGGGTAATGGGAGCTTACATAATAAATTTTAAACAGCGCCCTCAGGTGTCAAATAATATCCAGTCACCCCTCCTCCAGCCGTATCTGGCATGTGGGGCAGATGCCCCTATCCTTCAATTTCATCCTGGCTAGAACACCGGTCTGAAGTTGAAACTGGACATTTGTACTGAAACGGGTGACTTGACGTACATGTATATGCCAATTTTTTTTAACAAATGGGAAATGGACAGCCAAGTTCTTTTTTTAAACCAGAAGCGTCGATATTTTGCACTGGTGGAATAAGATTATTTACCTTAATTAATATATGACCCTGCCGTCTGTCGTCTAGTACCCTGTGTTCTGTGATCATTACCACTTGTCCATTCTCTTCAATGCGACGTATATTCTCCTCACCTGTCAAAGCCAACACAAATTCAGTCTTAGCATTATTGACTTTCAATAATTTCTTCAAGCCTGGGAGTCTTCAGTCATCTCTGTCCTCTAATCAGAATGTAAGGATGTCTGCATTATGAAATATGCTAACACGTTGCACAATTTTTTTCTCCTGAAGTTCAAACATTTTTTTATCTTCTTTATCTTAAACTGGTAGAGAAACCAAACTTGACTCCGAAAGTTGACTTTAG
Organism: Acanthaster planci; assembly: GCF_054643075.1. Classification (NCBI taxonomy): domain Eukaryota; kingdom Metazoa; phylum Echinodermata; class Asteroidea; order Valvatida; family Acanthasteridae; genus Acanthaster; species Acanthaster planci. The sequence continues at coordinate 6,363,052 of NC_141795.1, forward strand.
ACTTGGACTTTTCCAACTTTGAGCTGACTGAAATTTGGACCTCAACTGTCTTGATGGTAGATGGTGAGTATAGTTCACCACATTGACTTTCATTCTGCAACTCCATCATTCACCACTGTAAAGAGCAGTCACCATAATGACCTACCCTCTCTAGAACCACCATCCACCACTGTAAAGAGCAGTCACCATAATGACCTACCCTCTCTAGAACCACCATCCACCACTGTAAAGAGCAGTCACCATAATGACCTACCCTCTCTAGAACCATCATTCACCACTGTAACCCCATCGTGGTACTCACCCTGGGTTAATATTCTGTAGTAATGATCTTGCGCAATACAAACAAACTGACAATCATCTATGGTGGTCCTCATGACGCCCACATGGAACTGTGTTTCCAAGGTTGGCTTCACGCCAAAGCTGTCAAGAAATCGAGATGAGAAAAATGACTCAACATTAAGTTAAAGTTAAAGTCATCCGGACATTATGAAACTGTTTGTCAAAGCCAACATAAATTACAAGATACAAACAGAAACAAAACAGAAAAATCCTTGTGAACCATCATCAGAGAATTTTTTAAAACAAAACCTGTGATACTTTATTCCTTTGTTGCACTACAAAGATTTTTTGGTTAGATATGTAGAAGGCAGAATGCTTTTACAAAACATCAGAACACTGAAGCTAACTGTAGTCATCCATAAAAAAATCAAGAAATAAAATGCAAGCCCTTCTACTGTATCTTGTTCAAGTCCTTAATGACTGGTTACCTGTCTCCAAGATGAAGCTGTTCCACCGTGCCATCGGGTTTGGTCACTTCAACGTGGCCATTCAGAATGACAGACCAGGAATCCAGCTGAGACAAAACACAAAAATCTGAGCAAATCACAAAAAAGTGACAAGGTACTTACACAATAAACATGCAACAAAACGAATTGACTGGAGCAGGGTTCGAACAGGTGACCTCCACTACACAGCTCCACAACTGAGCTATCCAACTGGTGGCTTCTCCCAATTTGACAAACCACAAATCAACAGTGGTGGTACAGTTCGAATGGATGAAAAATGATTCCACAGTTCGAAAACTACATGTGTTCCAACTGAATTTAGTCCCTCTCCACTCTAAATCCTGGGAGGTTTGTTTTCAAAGAAGCATTCCAGATTGATGGCCACAATCCATCAACTTGTGGCAAACCACTGGCACACTTTCTCCACTGCAACCACAATCCCCTAACCTATCCTACATCCACAGATACAGACAGGGCAGCGGCTCACTACTTGAACCTAACCTCCTTTGCAGTGACTAACCTCACTTGGGCTGCCACAAATGATTTTTTTTTTCACTCCAGGGACTCAAATATAATCCAAGTGTCAAAAAAATATGGGCCCACGAGTGCAAGCCCAGGGACCGCTTAAACATGACTACCATAAAGTTGGGCATCATAACCTTGGAAAGTGCCCTCCAAATAAGCTTCTGTTTGTATCCTCCTAAGCCCCTACATTTCATATCCTCAATCTTAAGCCCAGCTCCAAAATGGACAGACAGGTACCGGTAGTCAGAATGGACAAGTGGCTGGAATCAGGACAGGGTCAAAGTGGAGAAAAGGCCACTTGGAGCAAATGGTCAGAATGGACAGGTGGCCACAATGGACAGGCTGCCATACCGATTTGGTGGCTACAACAGAGGTGGCTAATATGGGGGTGGTACCGCAGAGCAAGGGGTAGACACAGTAAGCAGAGACCTGGAACTGTCGTAAGGTAATTGTTTGCACCAGCCTTAACGTTAACCGCATTGCAAGCCATGAAATACTTAGAAGTAAAATGTAGCATACAGTGCTGCGGCTTGCATGAGGATGTGACCTTTTTGCTCTCTGAAGCCATAAAATACGGTAGATGAGACAATGTACCATACAGTGCTCTGGCACTGGCGCCAGAAGTAGTAAATTGCAGCGCTAGGTCCTTCAGGCTCAGACCACTACTTAGTGTTTTGTAGTACTGAGTCCTATAGCTGAGGTGACTGGGGATTTGGGTTAAATAACAGCAACTCTTGTGAGTCAGTGACCACAACAGACAGTCCGCCAAACCAGCCCCATTACTGCAACTGGCTACTGGTCTCCCACGGCAAAAACGACCAAACACAGAGTGGCGTGTCCTTACCTCTTCCTCGTTCTTCATGACGATGGTCCCCGCCTTGGCCACCACAGCAAAGACCATGACAGCGCACAACGCCCGACGTACTGACATCGTCATATTGGCAAACGCCGGCAGGTGACGCATAAAATCCAACAAGATTTCTGCATCAGAGATTAAAGTAAAAAAAAACCTCCTTAATGATGGCTTGACTATACAAAAACCGATGACTATTCCACGTCATATTTCGTCCGTTAGACATATTATAGCTACTACATAAAGCTTACCTGTTTCTGTAATGATTGACTGTCTATGGGTCCAGTCTCAAAATATTTGCTCAACTTTTTCTTCCCCAGCTACTGACGAACAGGTCTGACACACATTCACCAAATCAAGATTGGAAACATCCCAACAAAATTTACACAACTCTACCCAAAACTTCTATCAAATGTCAAATACTCCATTGCTAGGCAAATCAATCTCAACTTTTTGAAAACAACTTTTAAAACAAAACTACTGATTTAGATCTGAATTAGACAAAAAAGGAAAGAGGAAAACAACCAAACTACATTCCAGATAGATTAAATCATCTTCTAAATCCGTGTAGGGATAGAGATTGTGTTGGGACTCCAACAACATAGTAAATTAAGGAAAAATTGTATCCATTCTTAACTTGTTTCATACCAGTGAAGCAATCTGTCATTTCAAAAAGTAGACTCTGGACAGTGGCATCCTACAATAAGGTATTTATCAAGAAGATTTATTTATCAAGAAAGCCTGATCAAGATTAACAGAAAACTTTCATTCTTTCTGCCCATTGCCAGCATTACCTATGTCGTCTTCTGTTCTGTCCATGGGATCCTTCTCCAAGCAATCTCGGACAAAATCTCTAACGACAAGTGTCTGGATAAGTTGAAAACAAGAAATAAAACAAAGAACATATTCAGTGCTTCAGAGGAGCTAGAGTCCATTGAAATTAAAAGGCTTGAACAAAAAAAAACACCTTTTCACAACATTTCAGTTGTGAATTTAACACAATTGGACAAAAATTGTAAATATAACAGTCATTTATCCCCAACAAAGGCTCATACGCCAAGTTTTGGGAAACCTTCTGAGACTGACCCATTCTGAGTTTACCCAAACAGTAGCAATCATGCCTCCAGCTGCTCAACTCCATACTGTACTTCACGAATCGGCGAACCATTTGTTCCAGCAAGGTTTTTCCAGACACCGCATAAAGATGTTCCACTGAGTGACTGTAACACCAAGGTCAGGATATTGAAGAGGACTTGGGGATATACTAAATCCGAGATAAATAGCAGATATCCGCTGTAAACTTCAACTATTCATCAAAACACTTGCCACTTTAAGAGCTTCCTGCCGGAAAAGATATAAGCCGAAGTCACCCCTGGAACATTAATGTCATGCAGCTGGTCATGTGGGCAAGCAGCGGGATGATGTCATCCCTAGCTACTGAGCCAACTCCCTATCCTACCAGACCCAAACCCTGGCCAACCGACCGCCATCTCCAATTTCCACGTCGACAAAACCTCAACCCTTTGCCTATTTTTCTCCAGCTTTCATTTCTTTTGGCAATACTTACCATTAGTTGCCGGCGGTCACAGGGCCAACTCCAGCGGGTCAGAATGTCGAGATCCATGGCAAAGCGAACGCAACACAAGATTCATCCACCAGGAACGAGACACTGCACGATCCGACAAGCAATAATCCGATACCTTAGAGTTCCCAGCGCAGATGGTCTCACAGTGCGCACTGCCGAGGTAAGCGAAGTGTAACACAACCCCCCTCCTTGTCACCACCTTGGTTAGAGGATGACTCGTCGCCCGTACGATGTCATCCTGAGTCCTGACAAGTGAATCCCCATCACTCCTACGCCAATTCTCACAGGAAACGCACAGTTCCTCTTGTAACTTCCGTGCTAATGCAAGACAGCGGATGCCCCCTAGGCACCCCATAGGTTACAGTCTCTCTTTCCCCCTCCCCCTACCAGGCTGGCCACTATCAGCGTGTGTGACAGTGATGACTGGGCAACAGTGATGATAAATGCCAAGTTGAAGGAGATTTATACCGCATTAAAGGTCGATCAAGGGTTTGTCCGTCATCCATTCATTTCACACGTTCATTTACCCTGTACAACAGATCTCAGCTGCCTTTCACGCTTCAAGAACCCTCAATACTTTCTGTGATACTGTTGCAGAGCATTTTTTCAATGCGCCAAGCATTCAGGAGTTCTCTACGTAACAACTTGCAGTCATTCTCGCACAGCTGCCATTTTTCAGGGACAAGCAGCTAGAAATGTAAAGTTAACACAACCAGAAAAGCACTTCTACTTCTAACAGCTTCAGTGGCATTTCAGACATCGCATCTGGGAGGCTGTAAGACTTACCGAGGCTGATTCACTGACGGTATCCTCGTCATCCGAGTCCACAGTACTCTCCACCAATCCCGTCAGATCAAGGTCTGGATTCTCATTGCTGCCGGCTTGGTAGAGATCTGAGAAGCTGCTAGACATGCTGCTGTGGAGAGAGCTGCGGTCGCTGTAGCTGGCCGAAGAGGCCATGACTTGAGGAAGATGATGCCCCAGGGGGGCCGTATCATCTATATCACTCAGGAGGGTTGGGATGTCCTCCATGGCTCTCTTGGAATGCTTCTGCAATTTGGCGGAAGATTTCCAAAAATTGATCATACATGTAACAGAAAGCTGGAATACCTTAACCCTCCCTGTTTATCATTCCGTACTAGTAAATGAATTTTTCAAATGATCCGAATTTTGAAATAATAAGAGAATTACAGTATCAAAGTCCAAATTCCAACCTGAGATGGGACTGTGCTCTGTGCAAGCCTCATACATGTTGCTTTACAAGTAAGCTTCTCGGACTCTCAGTATTTTTACGACACTGGACAACCTTGCAAATAATAGTGACACAATGCCACAGTTTGGAAAATTGTCCCCAAACCTCAGGCAGAGGATAAAAGGACTTCAAGCGTTTTCAAAGAGTGTCATACAAGTCTACATTCACTAAAAGCTGTACGCTGTTACTGTCTACTAACTGTCCATGCATGACTAAGGCTGTTACCATATTAACTGGCTGTAACTAGTGGTAACACACAAATCTATGGGAAGTGGCTTACAGCCGTTAGCCACTGCCTGCCATATGCCCTCGTGGTATTCCACCCAACAGCCGTAGCCATAATATTCAGACAAGGCTTATCTGAACCAATGCCACATGAGATAGATGTCGGTTCACTTGGTAATATTCAGTCTAGCAATGCATTCAGTTCAATTACTGATATGTAAACAACAAGAAAAAATCATTGCTGAATACTGAATTTAATGACCAAACCAACCCCCTCAGAGATTCAACATCTAAACTGAAGTCATTCCCACTACTCCTAAGTGGAACTTGTTGGACTCGGCAGAGTGAGAGCAAAACAAGCCACAAGCTTCGCGGTGCATCCGATCCACAGAATATCCCCTTTCACACTGTACATGTAACTACACCAATGTCACAATACTGGCAGGCACCTTCCTCATAGACACAACGTCATGCCAGCCTATTCATGCAGGAATATGAGATGAACCGTAGGAGGAAACAGTGCTAAATGTACATGTAGTGTACACCTATGCTACAAACACAAAAAAGTGACATATAGATGGTGTACATCATACATGTACATGTATGCATGTACGTGTCCACTTACATAAAATGAGTGGGCATGAAAATGGATGAAGCAGGTAAATGGATGATCTGCATCTGAGCCAACAGCAGGTTTAATAACACACCTTAAACACACAGACATGAAAAACCTTGTCTGTCTGATGTCCGACAGCTTCGGTCGATGCCCCCACCGTGCTAACTCCCACACAGAACTCTTTCAAACCTAACCAACATGTAGCTGATGTCCACTAAAAAGACACTGCTGTGCAGGCCACAAAGCTTCATAACAACACCACTCTCCGTGACATTACAACAGACACCAACCACGTCTTCCCAGCGAATGAAATCAGCGATTCGACCCTCCACTCTCTACAGCCACTTGTGTACCAAACAACAATACTACATGTAGAATGAAAAGCCCCAGCTCCCACACAGACGAAAGGGGATTAAGTGGCTACTCCATCACCCAACAGACTTGAGGCTAATCCCTTCCCGACTCAAAGCCCTTGTGACTTCCTATATACAGCAAACGATACACACTCTACTCGTGGTGTTGAGAAATCCTGCACTACAGCAAACGCAAATAATCCCTGGCCGCTATATTTAGACCAGACAAGGGCACAAAACTCCACTTCGTATTTTTCACTCCCACACAGTTACTGCTTCGAGTGCTTTAATTCAAGCAACTGGCAAACATGTACAAGTCTTTTCATAAACAGTTTGCAGCCCACTCATGCATTCATGAATTCACCAAACTGACAGTCTTGCTGTTAGCTCAAGCCTCTCGTGCATGCAGTTTCAAAATTTCATGCTTTGAGCGATCAAGTTTGACATTTTCGCTCTTCCCTGTTAATCTGAGTTTGTCATTTAAGAATTTGGGCTCTCTAGGAACAAAGCAGTTCCACCTACTGGTGCATGCATTCTGCACAAGAAAAATGCTAGAACAGCGTTCACTTCATAAAGTTTAATTCATTCCATACAGATGCAAATTCATGCAAATTAAAGGCCTGGCTTGTCGTTCGAACCTTTTCACTGTCCAGTGACTGTGTCCGCTCCAGCCTGATCGATGGTAATGAAGTCTGCGGATACAATACGGAAGGAAAACACACAGACAACAAACGGAAAAAAAAAAAATGAAAGTGCGACAGAAAGTGAAAAAAACAGTAGCAGTCAACATTCGTACAAAATCATGCTTTTCAAAATCAGCCATTCAACGGGACTTAGTGTCAGAAATCGTTCATGTACCTGAAGAAAATGTCCGCAAGACAAAAATTTAAACTCTGGCATCGTGGTGCAAAAGAACACTGTGCCCAAAACTGTATAATTATCCATGCACTTTTTGTGCCCCCAAAATGCCCGAAGTTGCTAAGATACGTATGTCAATTGCAAATGTACAAACACACTGTACCAGTACATGTGTACATATATACATGTACATAAAAATATCTGACTGCCGGTACAAAATCAGTGTGAAACAGAAAATAACTTTGCATGTTTGTCGCCACGCTTTCTGAGCAAAATTAGTCAGATATGAAATGCGTTTCCAAATTTGGGAATTTTCAGCACCAAAACACATTTGACATGTACCTAACAAGCTCACTTTCAGATTCGCTTTCACAGTGAAATTATAAATTGGTCTCAAAAGCTGAAAAAAAAGAAAACTTTAAAAGCATCTGTCCCCAAAATCACCCAGCTGAGTGTACCTAGTAAAAGATTGAATATTGAGAGAGAGCAGCTTAACGTGTACATGTACAGACATGTACCAAAATTAATTTGAGTACAGAAATTGACTAGAACAGGATCTGAATATTGGAGCCCAGAGCAGAAAAAAATAAACATTTGAAAGCATCTGTCCACAGAATCACCCAGCTAAGTGTACTAAGAAAAAGATTGAAGATAGAGACAGCAGCTTAAGGCTCGCATGTAGATACCAAATTTAGTTTGAGTACAGAAATCGACTGCAACAGGATCTGAAGATTGGAGCCCAGAGCACGGTAAAGATAATCCACCCACCATGGATTTGTCAGAGACTTCACTCACTTTGTGGTTTACCGCAAATGACATTTCAGACGACCACCATCCATTTTTCCTGGATTAACCATGAGAAATGCCCCGAGCACAACCCCCCCTGCACATGTATGCAATAAGAGAGAGAACTATTGGAGCCAAAAATTCTGTTCTTTCACCCTTCTCGTAATTCAACCAAACAACTTCTCTATCAAGATAAAACAATGAATCCAAATTCAATCAGAGCTCAACTTTCAGCAAGCTCAAATCTTTCCCTCTAAACACCATTGCATATCATGTACATGTAATCCAAATGTCTTACAATCAGGTAAAAGCTGAAGTTCTAAGTCACAAGAGAAACATATTTTTTTCTGAGAAAATGGAAATATAATACAAGCATTATATTGCTCAGGTTAAAAACTTAGCCACTATACAGTCTCAGGTTTCAAGGTTTCTTTGAAATCTTCTAGCTTTCAAGAAGAGGTCATCGATGCATTTTGAAGCATGCTGCGTATCCACTCAAGCCAACCGCATGGCTGACCCCAAAAAAATGCAAAATCAAAAATAAACAGAAAACAGCTGGTTAGCAAATCAACTTGTCAGCAAAAATCCCGCTGGGCAAAGTCTTCCCAGAACAGCTAAGAAGAGGACAATGCTTATGAAGTTAGTGTGCTAAAGTGAAGATCGGAGAAGAAAAATACTTTGTAGCAATCCACAGGGAACACATGGATGTAATCAGTCCCATTCCATGCTAGTTGAATCCACCTGGCAAAACTTCACAAGCACACCTGTACCACTCACCGTATTGCCTTCGCTGCTGAAGGACGCTGAGCGGTCCTCGCTGTATGAGCGCCCTCGTGGGGCAGGTACCTGGACCTCTTCCTGTTCCAAGGCCATGAGGCGCTCCAGGTTGGTTGGGGTGTAGGACTGACGTTGGCCGGGCTTCATCAAGTGGGCGTCCGGGTAGTCAATCTAGGAAAAAAACAAGGGGGGAGAGAGAAAGGGGACAGAGAGAGTAAAAAAAAGAGATCAAGACAAGTTACACACAGTAAATGGAAGACAGAAATGAAGTGGAAGAAACCATGGGTGAATGAGGCCCACTTCCCCAACCCCAGTGACCCCACCCACTCACTCTTTGATTGAATGCACATCCATCCACTTTCTGCACACCAACTGAGGGCACTCATGTACCGGTACATTGTACACGTAAATCAAATAACAAAGTTCTCTGGATAATAAGTGACACTGACCATGAGTGGCTAAGCTCTAATTCAGAAAAAAATACTACGTACATGTATCTGACATTTTGGGTGAGAACAGAGTTAGAATATTTCGATAAAAATGGAGATGAGATGGTTTACAATCACTGCAAAGTACAAATACACTCACAATACATCCTTCCTACTGGAAGTTTAGAGATTCATATATCCCCCCCCCCCGGTACATGTAGAGAATGTATCTACATGAGACAAACTGGGAAGATCTGAACTTAATTTTTCTGAAAATCCAGAATAAACCCCCAAAAATTACTTAACGAAATAGCATGGCTGTGTACCTGTGTACCATGTTGACAAGCGCGAAAGCAAGCAATACATACACAAGTACAAGATTGAAGGTTGAAAGTTTAAATGGCATTCTCACAAGGACTCAAATTGCAATTACGATTATCAATGTAACCAAAATTATTTAAACAGACTATTTGTGAATATTACAGAAACAAAAGCGTCTAGCACCTCACCTCGTCCGCATTTCAATCAAATACTGTACAACATTAGTTGGGGGTCAACAAAAACAGGTAAAATAGAAGAAAAAATGATACAACAAATGCGTAGCCTCGTATCTTTTTCTAACCTACTGGGTACCGGTACAGGTACGGTGCACTGTGAGGGTTAAGCAAGTTCAGCCAATAAATAATTCTTGTAACACGACCAGGATTCTTTACACCATAATCAAATTAGTTCCCACAGCAACCGGTGTGCTAGAAAAGTCCGGCAAGGCTCCAACAGAGCAGGACATCAGATAGGGGAGGGGTCAAATTCCTGGTCCCCCGGGGGTGCGGGAGAAATGTCAGCAAATTTAAAATACATTGATAGAGTGAAACAAACCGTGCAATCCCAAAATCACGCAAAAGCCTTCAAGTTCTTTTGAACTTGAAGTGTACGGTGTAGGCCCTACATGTAAATGTACATACTGCTTGTTTATTTAAAGGTTTCTCAAGTTCTGTTTTGTACCCTCACTCTAGATTGTAAACAAGTGAAACCAATCAAGGTGTTTTTACTAATTTGTCCTAGAAATTTCTTAAGTGGTAATCCCAACCTGAGCAATTTTGACCTCGTCTCAGAAGGAGTTGTTGGAATGGAGTGACTTCGGACACCCTGAGATTCTGATAAAAACGGCAAAGGCGTAAAATCCCAAGCAGCTATCAAACCACCAGATGCTTACACAAAATATATTTTGAATGAATTTGAGGTGAAATCAAAAAAATAAACAAAAGGTAATTTTTCTGCCAACTTTCGGCTGCCCATTGAGCAAATTGAGAGTGGTCTATACATGTACAGACTTGCTTTTCTAGAAAATACACATGTAACTACCGCTTTGAGTATAATCATAATGTATATTTCTTCTTGTTGACTTTTTGTGAGCCCGTGCTGCAAACACATTTCAAACAGAAAGCACTGCTCTTTCCAATCGCTACGTACAAAACCAAATTAGATTAGCAATCTTAGAGAGAACTGGTTTGGGCTGCATTAGGGAGTTGAAAGTCCAGTGAGACGAGGCAGGAGGGAGAGGAATTTATAATCCTTGGACACCTGTGGGAAGCCAAGAATTTAATACCCCGCAGAGCTCACCTTTGTGAGAAGTAGAATTTTATTCTGAACTGTTGTTTGCTGTTGTTGTTTTTTTAGATTTTGCATTTGATTTTCCTTCTTTTGGTTTTGTTTTGGAATGGTTTATTTGGGAGTTTTTTCTTTTAAGGCCAAACTGTTTAGTTGACTCTAAAGACAAACGGCATTTAAGCCACAAGTTACACTGTACTCACAGATCAAATTTTACAGCATGACAACAGTAGAATGGACCTACAAGACGCTGGACACATTGGTGCCAGAGTGCCATTTCCTTCTTTGTGGCAAAAAACAACCAATATGAACTAATAAGGCCCACTTCCATTGTCAATGCCCTTGTTAAAGATTAATCGCAGAGCAAATGGACAGTGACAACCAGGCATGCGCGAGTGACAAAGGGCTTGGAAGTGCCAGTGGAAATGGAAGAGTAGAATGCTTCTCAGATCTGAGACATTTTCCTCCGAACATTTGTACAGCATCATACATGTATGTAAACAATGCTTAGGATGCTAGTTTTCAAACAAAGAACATTGAAACAGATATTCCATATTTATTCCAAAGATGAGACTCGGGCTTCCTAAACCAGCCAACAGGTTGTCTAACAGCCACTAAAGGTTTTTACACACTACTGTCTCACTTCCCAGTGTCGAAATCAATACAGTTTTGTCCGACGGGCTGGGGTCAGATCAAATACAACTCAGCGAGGCACACCATCCACATTTTTTTTGTCTGTGTGTGTGATGGCTTTATTTTTGTGAACACAATTTTGTTATGCCCTGCCATTTTTTCCCTAGAATGCCCTAACTTTTCTGTTGGTGAATATATCAGAGTCACAGCCTCCTTGCCCTGTTTGAAATTTGCTTCTTTGGTTTCGATATAACATAGATGTACCACACAATCTTTTTTTTAAATGTTTCCACAAATTATCTTGTGTTATTCAGAAGACTCAATTCCAAGTTACGGTACTTATAGGGTAAAAGTTATTTTTTTAATGGACTGACCAACGAGGCCTCTTGAAACTTTAAATAATCAGACCGATCCTTGTTAATAGAATGACTTTTTTTTTTTCCAAAAAGCAAACCCAGATGCAAAATTACTTTAGCTTTAACACAGGCATTAAATGTAAAAAAAACAACAGGTCACAGAAAATCCCACTGAGACTTCACTTAGAGCAATCCTTGATAGAATAATTGGAAAAAAATATTCAAAAGCAGATGTAGATGGAAGTATCTATTGCTAGTATTGAATGGCAAACACAGCTCCCGGGTAGAAACCTGTTCATGTAAGTGATTGGGTCTGGATAGAGACACCGCAGTTGACGTCAAAAGTTGTGACGTGGAAACATGTATAGATTTCTAAGGCAGCGGTAAAACGGAGAGAGCAAGGCACGTGCGTATGAAATGCACATGGGGGCGTTGATCTTTAACAGCACATCGTAGGTGTACCTTTATTGCTGCAGGATTTGGAAGTACATTCATACAGAATAAATGTCTAACTTCACCTGATAATATGCTTTTACTGTGGGGATTGATACATGTCTGACTGCACAACAGGAAAGAATGCACATGAGCGTCACATCAAGCTCACATGTCCCCTTTCTCCTAGCAACGAACAAACTCTGCAGTCGATGTATCCATGCAAATGTACATCTCCATGGAATCACACGAATCTCGTCATTTACACACAGAACCGGTATATTGTAACCACTGCATGTACACATAAAGGACTGATATTATGGAACACAAAAATACATGTCCAAGAACCAATTAAACTTGTCAGGCATGTGTGCACTATGAGTCACCTTCCCTTGAACCATGTCCGTAAGACAACAAATGAAATTTTCACAAAAGTCAGCAACAAAACCCATTGCATCTGTCGAAAAGAACATTTGAAGAACAAAAAGGAACATGTACCCTACATGTACCAGTGCTGTGATGTACATGTACCTCCGGTCATGCAGGTATGTAGACAAGGACACATTTAAGTAGTCAGAAACAAAGCTAATCTTAAGCTACGTATTTTCTCACCTTCTCTGTGACGTGAGGACTGTCCCCTTCGGAGGTGGGGAGACGACAGGATGGGGGGGAGTTTCTACGTAAAGGTACACATCAGTGTTTAAATCCCAAGAAATTTGGCACATCCCTCTTTTTTTTCCCAGCTTCACTGAGCCCTGCAGAGGCAGCACGCGTCATTCTTCAAACTGTTCCCGCAAAATATATGAACTTTTTGAAAGCCTAAACGGTACAGCATGCGGTACACGTACATGTAAAGCCAGTCATATATGCACCAACATGTTTGACCTCGATAAACTCTGACAGGGTCAATAGAGACGTAAATTGAACGTGTCTATGACCTCCTAAAACAAACTACGACATACACATGCATGTGTATTCATCCCCTATATAATACACACCTGGTTTAATATCGTGCAAAGATGCTGGTCAGTCCATTTCTGTGTTGTGGCAGCCCAGAAACTGGTACGTACATGTACATGTAGGTCGGCATTGAAAATATGAATGGCTAATGTGCACATTTATGCAGAATTTGTTTATTGAATAATTCTGGAAATAATTACATGTCCAACTGCCCTGAGTAAGCATGCAATCCTTCCCCCAAAGCCAATGAAAACAGCATACTGGTACGCCAATCTTTCTTGTGAAAACACGGCATTTGTATGAACATGTACATTGTACATTCACATACAGACTGCCAGTGGGCATTTCCAGAAACTAAAAAATTCCAAGCTACGCAAGAATACAAAAGTAAAGAACATGTCAATTTGAATGGAGCACTTTGTGCCAGAGAAACAGGGAAGTTCATACATGTGAGAATATCATATGGACATAATCTGAAAACCTACAAGTGTACCGTAGAAGACATGATACTGTAGAAAGTTGCAAAGTTTACACTAGAGGGAATGTTTGTGCCTGCCAACTTTGCCAATTCGGGAGTTTTCAAAATAGAATTTAGTGATTCAAGGGAAAAACATTTCTGGCACATTTCAAATAACTGAAAAATTTTCATCTACATGTACGCTGAAGATGATGCCCAGAAAAACCATGTACATGTACTTTGTACCTAAGCTTTCCTTTGATTTAAACCGAGACAACTACCATAAGACGACAGTTATTATCAACATATACACACAATATGGAATCCCTGTACTCAGATGCCACCGAGGCATATTGATAAATTTTGTGAAAACACAACTAGCAACACTCTAAACACTGATACTTTAAGTGTAATAAACTCTGGCAGATTTATTACCGTAAGCCCATGCTTTTAGAAAGCGGTGGTTGTTATTTTGCCTGGGCACTCCATACCCAAATGACATTTTAGTATAAATAAATCCTACATGGTGGTTTTAACATTCTAAAATGCTACTCACGTGTTGGAGCACCCAAATCACAAGTGATAACCCAAAAGGGAATCACACGTACTCCGGCTCACTTGGCAAGGATTGAGTAAGATGGGGAGCTTTTCTCCCTGTCGTGGAGAGGAGGGTGTGCGTGACGTAAACAAGCAAGCGCCCATAATAGAGACACTGTAAGACGGCAGCACCGTTCATCGTGCAGGATCCAAACTCCCGTTACACAATCAATCTAAGTGCCACTAAAAGCGAGTGTTCTGTGTGCGGCGTCTGTTACCCAAGTCACCGCGTGCCAAAATCAATGGGATTTTGAACCCCCAAAACCACTCCAGTCCAAGACTACGCGGCTCCGAAACCGGTTGGGTTGCAACGGAGGTGAAGATATGGTAACTTACAGTCCCCAGGACACGGTGTCCTTTCTTTACACATGTACCACACATGTACCTCTGCATCTGTCAATTCTACACCCAATTAGTTGGACTCCACATCTCAGCTTAGAAAATCCAAAAAAAATTAGCCTTCTATTCTTGAATCATGTTCCAGTTGCTCCTAAACATCTGGTTTTACAGTTCAGGGGAACGCATTTCAAAAAGGGAGGGGGGGAAGATGCAAAGGTTTTATGAACGTTTATTTCAAAATGACACTGGATCATGAGGAGATTGGCTAAGAAACAAAGGCACGAGCGAGAAAATAAGCCGACAGATCTGCATGCCAAGAAAGAGAGATCATCAAACGCTTGTAAGCATTGTGAAAAAACTCTGTCATGCCAACAGTTTCTGAACAACTCAACTGTATTATTTCTTGTCTGTGTCAGGCACAGAACTTTACTTCCTTATGAGAACAACACTTGTTGAGTGATATCCAATCATCAGTGGTTCAGTTCTTAATACACTCAGCATCTTGGCTTCTATTCTTGGATTCTATCTTTTGACGGCTACCCAGAATATGCCCTTCTCAACAACTACCAAACTGAAAAACAAATCTGAGCATTTCATATCTGATGCAAGATCTTCCTCATTAATACCTTGGAAGTCAGATCTCGAGGAAAAACACACCTTGCCCTGTACTTCACAAACACGTGGGAAGAGGAGAAATGCGTCAACACGACAGGGAATTCATTCTGTGGTGGCTGCCGGGGCGCGCCGGGCAAATCTATTTATTGCTGATGTCAATCAATGACCTTTTCCTGTGGAATTCTTGTTTGTCTAAAGATATCCTCAGGAGCGAGGAGACAGATAAAAAAAAAATGCAGCTACAAAACACATCTGGAGGGTTTCTCTACCTCTGGGTACTTGAAAAACACCCCAATGGAAATTGATACTGGGTTAATTTGTGTGGGGGGGGAGGTTTCAATTACATCTCTCTCTCTTACATGGAAACCTACATGTAAATGTTCTGAATGGAAAGCAAGATGATTACAAAATTCTGATTTAAGAGACTTTTATTTCTATCCTAAGCTCTGGAAAAGGTTAATGTATACTATGGTAATGACTAGAAACTGCACGGAAAAAAATACCAAAAGCCAAGATGTAATTGAAACAAGGTAATGAAGAAAATTTCTTCAAAATGTTATTTTGAAGACACCCAAGTGATCTCAAACAAAATTGAAAGTCGGGCCAACTCCATTAAAGTTTGGATGTACACTGTAATTCACATGCCCCCACAAGTTTACTACCATTTTTGGATCAGAGAGATTCTTTCCCTTTCAAGTACAACTAATTTGCCTCAAAGCAGGAACGCATACATGTACTGTCAGCAACCATGCCCTTGCCAAGTGGAACAGGACTTGCTTCAATCTGGCAGGACTGCATTGTCCATCTCCGGCAGCAGTCCACAATAAGGTGAATTCACCCAATGAACTCCAGTCCTGGGTCTTCATTGAGCGAACCAATGAGGAAGTTACATGTAGCTTCATTCTATATTTATCGACAGTGATTCCATAACCAACTCCTGACTTTTGTTCTTGGCCAAGGGGAGCCCATTCAACAGAAATTTATGGACTAGATGGACTAAATCTTTTGGATTTTGATCAAGCAACTTTGTAATGTTAGTCTCCAACCCGTTCAACAATCAACACCATTCATCTGTCCATTTACTACACGTAAAGGAAATGTGCGTACTGTACGTTTCTTGTGAAAATTTCAAAATGCAATGCCATTCAGATCTCTCCGATAGTTGTATGCCTCCAGGCCAGGTTCCCATGCCAACCTACCCACAAGGGACAGACTAGTGCTTTGCTTTGCAAGGCCAACTAGAATGGGCATTTAATGAAGTTCCTCTGCAGCCGAAAGAATAATTGACCAGTTTCTTGTCCCAATCGGGGTTCCTTTTTCCAGACCTGCCTCTTTTTTTCCCTTTTAACTCCTTTTTTGGTTGAATTTCCAACATACATGTATTTCTACTGTTTTCTGAGTTTTAGTCAAATATGTGACAAAGTAGAATTTGTAGACCCGTCTCCGTCTTCTGAAGGTACTGGAGTATTCAACCATTTTATGTTTTGCAATTTAACCCCCAGAGGTTGATTCTCTTCCCATTTTTCAGAAAAAAAAATCATTTCATATAAAATATTTTGTTTCTTAGAGAGCGCAGAAAACATAGATCCCTCTCATTTGGACGTCATCTTTGTAGGAATATTGACACTGCTTCTACAACACCATCCGGTGCATGCTCGCACGGTGTGCAAAATATTCTTAAAGTTCTCACAAGCATGCTGATCCAAATATGCTCGAAATACGGTGCAGCCGATGCACATCACGAAAATTGAAGTACAAAATGCCGAAGCACGTGGCAATCTGAAGGAAGTGGTGTCACTTGAGAGAGAGACCTGTACTGAATATGATAGCAATGTGCACTGTCTTTGCATCTCTCGTTGGTTCGTACATGTATGTCACAACGATGCATTCTGGCATCATTACTGAACTTGTCACCAACATGTTAAGAGTTGACTGGAGAAATGCAGCGTGACCAACTCTTTGATTGAAAGAAGTCCTACAAATGAAGGTTTCCATTATTTTAAACAGTTAGCCCAGGTGGTGCACTAACCAACAACCTTTAACAGTGCAGCCACTGAGCTTAACAGGGTCAGCTGATTAAGTCTGTTCAAATTAACAGTGGCTATAATTTCTTAAGACACGAAACAGCAGTTGATAGTGTCTTCAACTCACACCACTCAAAAATCAGTTGGGTTTAAAAGTTCAAATTTATGCAAATCTTGCCCTAAAACTACCTTTGCAGATTTGAGTCACTAGACAATAAAAAACAAGGCAAAATAACAACCTCTCAAAAACATCTTTTTGTCACGAAGATTTGCAGCGTACCATTTTTTTAAAAAAAGACGTTTACTCACCACAAGTAATTCGGAGGCCTCCAAGATGAGACAGTCAGCACCCCTTCGCCCACTGCCCAACGTCCGCTTGCCAAAGCTACAGGCAAAAGGGATGAAGAAAAACCAGGGTCAAGGTGGCCCTTTTGTGTCGCTGCTTATCCCGTCAGCGTATTACTGTTGCGACGGAAGCGGCAACAGAAATGGCAACGGGGGAGAGAGGGGTTGGAGACAAACACTCGGGGCGTGTGTGCGTACAGACACCCCGAAACAAACAAGCGTGGTGAGGTGCTGAAGCATGTATGATCAGTCCGACACGATCTCATCAGAGATGGAGGAAAAACACGGCACAACACGCCAGCATATTTCCACTCAACACGGAGGCTCTTGATGGCACGGCAATCTGTAACTCCAGTTCATGGAGAAACTGCTTTTCCAGAAAATGCCTTGTTCACATAGACACTGCGGCATATGCCAACGAACATGGAGATGCACTGGCACAAAAAGAAACACTTAAAAGGCGCATACTTCTAGTGTTTACACAACCGAGGTTAAAAGAACATAAATACCGAGTGCGCCGGGTAGCTTGTGTATGCGAGTGAAATGGCAGGTTGTAATTGCTTCAGTACACATATGATATATGTGTGGACATCCATGCCAACAGAGTGGTAACTATAGGACTACAGACAGTTGTGCATGTTTAGATTATTTGCCTCAGATTTCAAATGCTGTCGTTCAGGCCCTGCTGCTAACAGGTGCTTCAATAAAGTGGACTTCAAAACACCTGTAAATAAATCTGTTTTGATAAAGGTAAATTAACATAGTACTAATGTATGCAAAAATGTTTCGTGTCACATGTCATGTGTCACGTGTCACTTAACAAAGACATTTTTGTGTCCTCGCTGCAAGCTTCAAATGTGCGACATTTGAAAAGAAATTTTGTACACTACAAAAAAAATTCTGGTGTAAGAAAAAAAGGTATCCAACATAATCTGTTCAGAAATTGAGTTTTTGCTGGTTCATTGTTTCAAAGTGTACATGTACATGTAAGTTCTCAAAACAAGGAAGTTTACAGGTTAATTTTACATTGCTCCATATGTAGACATCAAAACCCCTTCTGATCACAAAGCACCATAATATAACGCTGACGAGTGACAGGTCCTACTTTGAAGATTATTCTCTTGATTGGGTAAGCACTTGTCAGTAAATAACATGACTCATACTCAAAACATGGCATGGGCATGAAAGTGAAATTCATTGAATAGCCCCAAAACAAGCTTGTTTAGTCAGTGGCTATGCATTTAATGTACCTTTTGACTACAGAGGGCAGCACATCAGGCGGCAATGGCACCTGAGATTTGTTTCTTGGGAGAAAGAAAAAAGATTCACGTTTGAAACTCAATCTTACCTGCTCCGTGGGAGGAACATGGCCTGGTCGATGAAGACGGAGCCCGACAGGAGGATGTACCAACAAGAACTACGATCATCTCGACTGCAGACAGGTGATTAAAAGATGACCAAACGTTAGTCGCGAAACAAGCACGCTGACCCGCTCAAATTGATTTGGATGTGTCGGTGTGCAAACTTTATCACTTAAGAGGCAATTATGGGTTTCTGTTCTGGATTTGTGCTAGGTATGGAATGACAGGAGAGTTAGACACACCTACACAGGCTCTGACTCTCAGAGAAAATATTTACTAGAATTCAATAATTATTATTACCATTTCTAGAGGGGCTGTTGACAATTTCTCAGTCACAATTCCTATTTCAAGTAAAAAAAACACCCAAGGCATGCCTTTTCGCCCATGAAGTGTCTGGACATCGATTGGCCATACTAGCAATTCTGGACACCCGGTTATACGTACGTACATGTACGTCTTCTATAAAAGTAGATTCAGATATATCCACTTTTCAAGTGGTCAATAAGGTGACCATGGTGCTGCACACAACCATACCGGTACCACACATGAACATGTACATGTACTGTAAGTGATATTGTCGCATCACCAATAGTCCACATGCATGGTACATTGTACACGTACACTTCTTCTGGGAAAAAAAAATTTCAGTGCACAAACACCGGTTTGGTAGTGTTTGCTTCAACATGTACCAGTAAATCTACCATACACTGGAGGTCAAATGGATAAATGTAATTTAATTGGCAGCCAACCCTACCCTGCATGTACATGCCGGCTACATGTCTGCAAGATACAGTGTGTATGGAGTCACTGTGTACATCTGTTCAGAAATTCCCCTCAACGGGTTTTATCATCCATTCAGTACGCTAAGCAATGTGTTCCTGCTTAGGGCCTTTTCTCAATTGGGCCTGAGGACAGCGCCAGTAACCAAACAAAGTGACTCTTGCCCCTTCAGGCTGTGACAGCTGATAAGTGATATTTCAAATCCCCCACTGATAAATGATTGTATGAACAGCTGAGAGGAGACAAGCAACAGTGAGTCACAGCTTGGCCACTTGTCCAAATAAAAAAACCAAGAAACGGGTCAAAGTGTTCGTCACAGTCTGCTGAACACAACAGTATCAAACACGCCTTGAGTGGGAGAACCCATACCCTGAACAATGAACCCACACATGATTAAACCACGTTCTTTACAGTAATTGCTAATTGTAACAATTCAAAAATACTCTTCTTTTTCCCTCTATTATGTTCGTTCACTTCCACGTCAACTTTCAATTCACTGTTTACGGGATATTTGGTATGTAAGCAATGACAATGTACAGATTGAAACTCTCTTAAAAAGTGCCCCAGAGAAATATACAAAAGCTCAATACGTCTGCAATAAAGTCAGTTTTCAAGCAATGTCAGAAAGGACTTTTTTTATTACAACACGAGGGATTTCAATGCATAAGTACAATGTACATCCACAGTTTGTCAAATCTGCTTGCTTCGAGAATTATGAAGATTTTGGGATGGAACAGAGTATGGTGGGAGAACTTCAACATTCCAGACATCGACACGTCTCAGAACCTTGCTGCAATTCAGAGAAACTGCAAGCCAGAAAGAATTATGCTACATCCTGTAACGCTGCTTCCTCAACTGGGAACTTGGGCAGGATATGCTTTACACAGACAACAGTACAACATTTCAACATGGTTTGGCCATTACCACATCCAGGGTCGGGAAAGCTGCATGTACATTTGGAGCAACACTGCTGCAATAGCTCGTACAAAATTGCAGCAATAATAAATGTACTTGGCACAATGTTTATTGCTGTATTAAGCACAATATTTCTGCTTTAACCCTCCTTTACTGTAACAGTCATAGCCAGTCAACAATTCCTTCCACTTCTCCTACAAATGTCAATTGACTGATTTTGACTGATAGGACAACTGTGTTGAGAATGCATCGTTGCGTACATGTACATGTGCATTATCTGCAGAATATTTCTTACATTTCTGTTTCAGTTATGTGGCTAACACATGTATCACGTTCACATTCAGTGGTGATAGACACCAGAAACTGGCTCAGGAATTGTTTTCAGATGCCCTTACTAACCAGTATAAGATGTCGTTGGCCTCCCGCTTGATGTACTGGACATTTTTGGCGATTTCTCGCAAGGCTGGCTCACGGAGACACCTTAAGGCTTCCAAGGTATGTAGGAAAGAAATAATGTAATCCAGATCCTACAGGACAGAAGTAAATGAAAAAACATAATTATTGATGCAATTATTAGTATAGGTTGGACACATGAACGTACACATGTACATGTACGTGACTGTAGATGTTATTCATGCTATTTTTCTGTTTTGTCAGCTTTTTTATCATTAAAAGCAACTGAACCTCTGTCTTATACAGCCACACTTTAGAAAGTAACACTTCAGATGTTGAATCAAAACCTGAGACAGTGACTACAATCAATGCAAAAACCCATAATTCAATTCAAAATATTGGAATAACATGCATGCGTGTGTACATATCACAAGGACGTGTCTAAATGTTATTTCTTTCCATTATGTGAATTAAGGCCTACGCTCAGCAGTAACAGAAACTTTGTGTGGAAGCAAACTGCACGTACATGTACATTGATCTCACATTGGTAATGCATACTCAGACTGATTACCCTGACATACATGTACGCAATGCTAAACAGCTTGCAGGGACAAACCCTTCAGTCATTATCTACCAGCCTGCGGCACAGCTCTTGCAGGGAATGAATCACAGGCAATATTACAGAAACATGTACAAAAGCATGGAAACTAGAAATGACTGCTGCTGGCTGTTTCATCTACGCACATCCATACATGTCCACACTGCTCAAAGGTAATCTCACACCATAGTGGTTATGCTGGGATTGATTTCAGCAAGGCTAGATGGATCCTATGTGTGTATTGCCGCTGAAGTCACTTTTACAAAACCAACACAAATTACATGTACATGTATACATCAATTCCAGTCCATAGGTATGAACATTACATGTACATGTCAGTGTGTGCACATGTACGTGTATATTGTCCTAACATAGAAGGTACCCGTAGTAATGTTGACGGGCTGTAAGCAGCCATGTTTAGATACATGACATGTATGTTTATTTATGTAGCCACAAGGGCTGCATCTATAGCCAAAAGCACTATGACCTGCATTATACCGGTATAGAACATTATGCTCACACCACTGTGTGTACGTAAGGCAGCCAAGGTTATTAGTCATACATGAATTATTCTACTCATCAGTTTCGGCAGCATGCAAGTTCAAATAGTGCAATATCCCTCTCAAAGTTCAAATATAACACAAGCAGGCTTGAGGGTGCAAGTAATTAAACCTATCACACTCCCACAGCACTGCAAATTGACAGCTTTCTTTCACTTTGGCCTCCCCTGTGTTAAACGGTATCCATGTTCAGAGTGTCCCAGTAGAAATGAATTTCAAAACCCGGGTTTGTTCATTCCCATTAGGTCAAGGACACCAGCTCCTCTGACAGCTGGCCTAAGGGTATGTAGGAAAGCCAGAGACCTCACAGCCCATCAGACAAAATCTGCATGATATGAAGGCACAATATCCCCCTGTTGACAAGATGTTCAACCCCCACCTTGCCAGTGACCCCAAGTCAGCAAAATGAGTGTCAACAAATTTGGACAGTGAATCACCGTTGTTTTTTTTTAAAGATTCGACAGGCGAATTTTACCCAGGAACATGTGCACATGCCTCAATTCTCAGCAAAATACAATTGAGAAACACATAAATAATTTTGCAAAGGAGCAATTTTGGACAGCTTGTCTTATTTTTAATACATGTTTTTTTTTATTTTTAGGCTGTCACCGCTACAGTCTAGCAACTGCACCACTTTTAGAAATTTGATTGTTTGAAGATCACACAGCAATTAGTCCAATTAGCAACACTGGGAGCAAACAATGCTGCTTGCATTAAAGTACTGCCATTTGACGTACGGGTCATTCCATGAGGTTGGGGCACAATTTGTGATGTCCAAAACTTTTACCACCTGTCATGACCGGTACAGTAGGTCATTTACTCTGTAAAAATATCACACACCTCTGTATTCAGCCTTGCAAGATGTGTAACAATGTCAATTTGGAATCCACATGCAGGGAAGTAACTGTTAAATTCTATGGAACCCATGTAACAATTGACACCATCACAAATTGTGCCCCAACCTCATGGAATGACCCATATCCATTCTCTCTTTTCTCCCTCAAATCTTTCCAAATTAAACCAATGTCAAAGCTTCCTACCTGAGGCATTCGCTCGTTGGGCAACCTCTGCAGGCATTTAATGTAATGCTGGTCCACGTAGGCTGACATTTTGTCACCCACTCATGCAAACTGACGACATACAACTTGCACTTGGTCGCTCAGAGTGATCGTGGCAGGTTACAGGACAAGATGCCCTGTGAACCGACACATAGCCGAGTCTGCTTGGTAACAAGTCCTAACAAGCTTATAATTGAAACGTCTGTGCGCTGGCATTACACTGCATAGTTTCTGCTCGTTACAGGTGCTCTTGATTCAAGGGAACAGGGATCTTTTTAATTGTGGCAGCATTGATAAGTTAATGAGCAATTAATATTGACAGATTAGCAGGCTCCATCCAACAGCACTGTCTTGCTCAACGTGTGTCCTTTCCTGCAACTGGAGAACTGCATATTCCGTTCTCAGCTTCAGACGCCAGAGAAAATGCAATGCACATACATGTGCATTTGTACACGTGTGTTCCGGCCAAACAGACAAGATTCCTTTTTGGGAGGCTTGCTAATGATGTTGTCGTTGACAGCTCCTTCCACACTGATCACAGGTTCCAGCTCATCTGCAATGCCACATTAAAATAGAGGCAGACGGTTAATGATACAAGAAGAAGTGCACAGGTTCTGTTAATTCCACGCACGTCACATTCAATGTCACGAATGAACAGCGCAGGCTGCAACAGTGCATACAAGCAGAGAATCAGGCCGCGCATCATCGCCGCTTGCATCTTAAAACCCCATACAATGTACATCACCTAAACCTTCCTCTTATAATGAATCCACGGATTCATATTCATAACTGGTACGCCTTGCAATGGATGACACAACTAATTACTTCGGGGATGAAATCCTACCCGGCAAATTGTGCATTTGATACTAGCTAGGCAATACTGTTGATATTCAGCAAAATGCTATGCAGGCGTATGGTGAAGCGGTGTCCTACATGTACATGCACATGTATGGGCAGATAACTAAGATGCTACATACCGGTACATGTACATGTATGTGTATCAACATTAAAAGCATAGCCTTCACTTGTGCTGTACAATACATGTGCAATGCACATGTACGATATGAACATTCTAAGTACATGTTCGGTATGAACATTTTAAGTACATGTACATGTACGGTATGGACATTCTAAGTACATGCACATGTACGATAGGAACATTCTAAGTACATGTACATGTTAAACATTTAGCATACTGTCACGAGTGGATTTGTGCGCAGTCTGCGCCAGAAGCCTTCTTCATGCACAGTGCCCATTGCGTAATGTTCAGAAAGCAGAGTGATTATTATTCATTGTACTTTTCTTTCAGATCAGTGATTAACTCATGCATAGAAGTCATCCTTTCTGCTACATGTACAAAACACAGATTTGACTGTGACTAACTACAAAGCAACAAGGAAGCGGACGCATTAAACACTATTACTTCCTGATCATCTACATGTAGTGTTTCTTTTCCAGGGGACTCCCCCCCCCAACAAATACTAAGCACATGTACACGAGTCTACTTTGGAGAAGATGAAAAAAAACATAGCACATTGAAAAACAGCGCTGTGTAAGCAATCAACAGACTCGGCAGCCTGGTGGAAAACACCAGCAACGGTTGATGAGTGTCACTCGGTACAAAGAGGCAAGCTTGCGGTCTCAGGAAAAAGGTCTAACAAGGAATAGATGCATGTACAGCTAGTAAAATAAAACAAGAAAACTAACAGAACACAACTTCACGATCATGTAGCCACAGCCTCGAATGCTGTGGAGATAAGAACTGTAAAACCGACAACTGTAAAAACAAAAAGAGACTCTCACAGTGTATGATTCAACTTGGAAATTTAGTAAGATTTGTTCCAAGTGCTCCATGATTGGAAAGCTTCTCAGCCTGACTTTGCTTGATTACCGGATGCCCCTTTTTTTAAACCCCAAAATGAATTTTTGGATAAAAAAATTGTTTCCGCATGATTCTAGAAACAGGTCCTAGATAAGGACCTGCACATACATGGTAGTCTCCTGAATGAGTTTAAAGCTCATCAATCTGTGGTAAGACGACTCAAGGCTTCAGTGCAAGATATTTGTACACTCAAACCATCCCACCATACTCAATCTTTTCTCTTGATTATATATTAAACTGGTTCACCTATATGCACAACAGCATACACCAAGAAGTGTAACAGTCTTTGCCACAGACTGGTTCTGAAATGACACATATTTCATTATCACCAAAACAACACAGATTTCATAACACCAAGAACTGTCTACTTTCAACAACACCATGAGCTTATGCTAAATGCCGACCACGTGTACATTGTACATTTAATAATGTTTTGTTCGAAAGCGATCGCACCAAACTTGAGGTAGTATCACTAACTCTTTAAAGAATATCCTAGGTTTAGCGAAAGTCCAGGAACTACACGTTCAATAAGGCATCCTGCTGTGTTGCCGTCGAACACTTCATTGCATATTGATCCAAAAGGGAAACTAACACAAGAAAATCTTTCTGTTTCAGTCAGCATCTGTCGGGAACACTCAACGCAGAGTTCTGATTTTACTTTTCAAATATCCCCTTACAACATGGAGGCCATTACCACCACACGGAAGGGCAGTGTCACAACGCTGTTTGTTATTTTTTTTAACTAATATGATTTTTAAAGGTCCTCTTCCTGGTTTCACTGAAAGCATAACTGCAGTTAATGTACCGAGTTCTATGTGCTTCTGAGGGAATTTTCCTGGATGAAATGTAAACAAATTAACCCTAACCCTATATGATACTACAAATTACTACTTGTAGTAAAATGTAGTAATCAGTGCTGCCCCTTATAAGAGGACAAGACCGTATTGTTCTCTGAAGCCATAAAATACAATAGAAAAGACAATGTACCATACAGTGCTGTGGCACTATGAATGCATGGCTTTATTGTTCTCTGTACAAGTAACAATGGAAGTAACCTAGCCAGAAGTAGTGATCTGTAGCGCTAGGTCCTTCAGGCTCAGGCTATTGCTTTGTATTTTGTAGTACTGTAAGCCAAACAATATGCTTGGCGGAATAAGGATGGCTGGCTGAGATAGAGGGCCAGAAATGACTTTCCTCACAATATACATGCAGCCTACCCATGTACATGTACAAGTGTACAGTGTATTTACCAATCTGGCACAGAGCACTTGAAAGGCTCAAACCAAATTGAGCCAACCTACAGTGTTTGAAATTACCTGCAGTCCTGAAAATGACAGCAATGCTTGGTATGAAATGTTGCGTCCAGACACCAATGGGACAGTTCAAATACACAGACAACACTCGTTTTCCCTTAAAATGTTCAACAGCCAGCAGAAAGTGATAAAATGTGAAATTTTGCGAGGAAAATTTGGAAGCATTTACTAAGTTTGTGCGCAGGGAAATCAAGTGTTGCCCGTAAATGGAACTCTTTCCCACCAATGTGTTCTTCATAAATACACGTACATGTCAATATTAATGTCATTTCATCAAAGGTCAATCATGACAAAAATGTTGAACATGCTGAACAGACAACTTGGAGACTGACAAACATTTGTAATTCCTTGGGACATAGTGTCACTGCTCCAATTGACGTGGTGTTTTAGGGGACATGTACATCTCTTTCTCAGCAGTTGGCCCAAAACTAGTCCAAGTAACTTGAACTCAACGAATCGCCTTTTCCAACATTTGGACGTGGTCAGGCCCATCAACAAGTACCTGTCTATTATTGTCCAACCATGTCCAAAGGGCAAATTGAGCGTATAAGTTAGGCCTACTCGACTATGCATCATTTCTTTGCATCATTATTTTGGACGGCTTCTTAGTGGACGATTAAATTGCGATGGAATTCTTGGGTGAAGTCAATGTACCCCCATCAGGGAAAGAGTTTGTTTATAGATACCACTTGACACCGCGTGCACACACCTATCAGACTGGTCTGAAAAGTTCTAGGTGTTTTCTAAGTAAACAGCTTGGATTTTTCCCTCCAAAATTGACCTTTTCTTGACAAGTTTTTGCTTTCTGACGGCTAATTGGTCACTTGTCATGACTGTTCTGTTGGGAATAATTACTGATGTCCGTATATGGAACTCTTTCCCCTATCAGCGTTGATTTGACCTTACCTAGCCTAGGGGCTGCACACAAAAGCATGTCCACAGCATTAGGAATAGGCCTAGCATTTATTTTAAAAAAATTTGTCACAGAGTTAATTTGTGGACGTGCATGACATGGTGACTAAGTTCTGGAACGGACATGACTGATGACAGAACATGATGGAGTGTGGGTCTCGTATTAGGATTTTCTAATCCAAGAACAATGGGGTCAAATGTGGGCTCCCTTATTCGTGTTTAATTCGAAATTCGTTTGTGCACAATCGCCTATTGATGTATCATGTAGGCCAGGGTCAAGGGTGTAGCGCATGCGGCGAGATATTTGGCAACTCCCAGCTTCGAGTCCAAGTTAGGACCCATGGAAAACTTAATCATACTCACGTCTTCGAAGTCACAGTCAAACTAGCGTCAAGAAAAATGTTCCCCCTTGCCGGAAAACGCCATCTTATTGCATTCCATAATGTGTCAATCATTTGGTTCAACCCGGTAAATACTGTCACTTGGCCGGAAATAATCAAAGCCGAAACTCGGGCTCGACGGCATTCGGTCAACCAAACGCTCATCACACATAGTACATACATGTGAATGGAAGTTTGTACTGTTACTCAGTGCTGTGGGAACCAGCGAGAAATGCTTGTACTAAATAATGAGTGACGTCACACGCGATGACAATTTCATCTTTTCTTTGGCGAATACCAGCGAAATAAAAAATAAATAGTGAATTTTCAGAGAAGGGAAAATTCCCGGATGCGGGATGCTGGGGGGGGGAGAATGCATTCCAAGTTGCGCAGGGTGTGTGCTGGCTAAAAAATTTAAAAAGAGGATTCATTGAATAGCGCCCCCTGTTTTAGGGGCTGTCGGAAAGGCCTTCCGAAAATTTGCAATAGTACTTACTGGTATTTAAAACTAATGCGATAATTGTACATGCACTTGCAAAAATTGAATGTAATTTTTCCCCTCGTTTGTGGAGCATTTCGTCAAAATATCTCCTAATTTTCGATTTAGAATAAAGCACGAAGACTGCTATGCGAATTTATCATTGTTACAGTAATGATTTGAACATTATTTCACTATTAAAATCGACGTTAGGTTGATGATTTATCTGCCACCGCGTATAAAGATTTCTCCTTACAATCACCGGAGGGAAATGAAGTCTCCTTGAAGCTTTTCCGGACCTCCGATTTAATGCGACAAACACCGCACCAAGTTGGTCGCGAAGGACCAAATTTACTGGATCAAGGAGTTAGCAAGGGGTCAAAAGTCCTTCCATTTTACTCAGCTTTTGTCAGCAACATAGCTTTCATTCACTAACTGGGGGCTACGACCTGAAGGGCTTCCTTGCTATGGTATTGGAACAAAGTTTAAATTTCGGACGTAAGCTTTAAGTCTACAAAAATCTAAAAGGGGCTCACGTATTTCACTGGTAGTACTCGCCTGCCGTACGGACTTAAACATACTGAATATCATCATGTACCAATAAGTTATTGTATTTGTTGTTCGCATGATCTAAATTTATTAATGCCGATTTGCTATTGTTTGGGAAGGACTTTTCGCACACGACGGATTTGGCCCGTGCGCGCCCCCGGCGCACTACCGGGACCGTCCCAAAACTTCTGGCACGTGGAGTGTATGTGTACTGGTGTGTGGCAATAGCGCCCTCATTGACACCTGGTAATTTCTTTAAAAAGTTTTATAAATTTTTGTGGTTATGTTGAGCTGGGGGCGTGATGGATTGGAAAAGTCGAGAGTTTGATTGAAGCGAAATTTGGACAGGGTTACAGTCCTCAGAACAAAACATGACTAGTGAAAAGAAAAGATAATGTGTAAACTTACGATAGTGAAAGTGATTAAAAGAAGTTAACGCGTTGGAAAAGTACTTGTTTTTAACTATCTCCGGGCCTACTATTGTTTTCATAAATGGGACGAAAATGTAGTTTGTAACCGTGCGGAACAGAATCCTGCCAAAGCAACTTGATGCCACTCGAAGCGTCCTTACAAACTTACAGAAAAACTGATCTATTTTAGAGCATTTAGTTAGTTTTGAAAAGTTAGCTTTTTATCCTTTGATGATGCCATCTAGAAGTCTATGCAATCTAAAATATGATTAAGATACATTTTATTTTCTGACAGACGTCAACTTGAACTCGAGTTGTCTTTGCCCCACATGACTTTTTCCCCGAAGCTCTTAGTCATAAAGCATCACAAACTCAATCAGCATTTTCAAATGAAGGACTTTTATTTCAATTTACACTGCCTCTAGCTATCTAAATCAAAAACTGTATAATCTTTAAATGCTCACGGAGCCAAAGAACATTTGCCGTCTCGCTAAGCTGCTCTCTAACCATTAGCACCATTGAATGTTTATTGCCTAAATAGAATACACAAACTATTTTACAAGTAAATGAAATTAGTAAACCACAAATAAAATGCAGTATAAAATGTAAACAAGCAGCACTTGTTTGGGCAGTTACTTTGGTAGACTTCTAAATTAAAATAGATCAGGGCCTCTTATCAAGGGCAGATCCTGAGGGGCCAGTGGGGGCCATGGCCCCCAAAGAAAGAGGCCTTTTTTAATAAAAGTCATGGGGGGGTTAAATTAATATCCCTTCCTTCCAAAAGCATATGCAAAGTCCCCAAAATGTAGCCCTACCCCTGAAAGGCCCTAAAAGGCAATATGAAAGAAACTCAAACTTGTAGGCCCCTTAAAAAAGCCCCCCCATGAAAATAAGGTTCCCCAGCTGCCCTTGCTCCTAATCAGATCATCTTTATTGAAATTTTCCTATTTGGCAGGCGGGTCACACTAACCGTTCTTACACTGATAAAATATTGATATTTACATGAAAACGTATTCTAATCAAGGAAGAGGATTAAAAGACACTATTAAGGGATCTAGATTTTAAAATGTTACCAAAAACTACAAACTTAAACATAAAAAACTTCTGGCCCAAATGCTTCGTGTGATGAACTCCAGGGTGAAAAATATTGAAAGTTTACATTAACAAAATGCAAATGGGGAACAATTTAATCAATGAACTTGAGTAGAAGTGTTTCCACTGAGATAATTGTCCCAAAGATGACAGGAAGAAACCTTGAGTGGTTGGACACCAAGACATTCATTGAGAAGTATGGGCCATTTTGGTTTAGGATTATTAAGATTTACATAAATTCAATTTTCAATCAAGTAATTATCATCCCCTTTGCTCAAATTTACTCCTAGTTAAAAAAAAATACAAGACTGTGGTTTAATGGAAAAATTCTCAGTCTGGAATATAAAGACTCAGGCACAGGATCATCAATAGCAGCAGCACAGAGCGATGCACACCCTCTATGCTTCTTCATCCTCTTCAGCACCTGAAACAAGACAAATTAAACGAAAAAAAAAATGAACTAATGGCTTGGAAAGTGAATGGAAGACAAATTGAAACATCGGTAAATTCTGCATATCACATTTTTCTGCTTCAGAAAAATACTGAGAGTTTTAGACATTCTTGTTTTGAAACATTAACCGGTTGCATGCAGAGGCAAATTCAAAAAGAACTGAGATTTAAAAGAAGGAACTCCAGACATCTTTAATAAGGACTTGTACAGACGTTTCATTTCATCTCAGACTAGGTGGGAAACAAAGCTTTGCGAAATAAGATTAGCTGAGGGGTTTACCATCTTCAGCTGGACTCTGCTTGGGGACAACATTCAGGAAGAACTCGGCCATTCTTCGCGGTGCTTCCTCAATGTCGTGCACCTTTAGGCATTCGTTCCAGCGTTCCAGGTCAATGGTACGCGCCCCGGCATAGCACTCCTGGAAGAAATCATCGGCGCAGTGTTCCAGGGGCATCAGGGCATAGCGGAACTCGCGCAAGTCCCGTCGGTCGAGCAGTCCATCGTGCTTGCGGTCCAGTTCATCAAACTTCCACTGGAATCGGTAAGAAATGGAACATTTTCTCATTTTGCGGGAAAACAAAGAGTTTTGTGCAATTAACAGATTCCCTGCGGCTCCCTCTCAAAAAATTGGACAGAACAACGCAAAAGATCGAGGGGTCAATACTGAAACACAGGGGTGCCCTCTAGCCTTGCACATACTGGTGTTCAGATCACGTGAATTGAAGACTTCATTTTGTTGAGTATTTCTCAATGTAATTAACCAGCGAATTTCCACCACTTCAAAAGAGCATCAGTTCATCTTAGCCCAAATTTCTTCAGGGCTGTGATGAGTAACACCCCCAGAGGAATCATCCAAAGCTTCACACATACTACACAATCTCGGTGACCTTCTGCCATATTTTTCTCCCTTGACCCAATGTCTGCTTCTTCCGATTGATAAAAACTCTAACTGCTTGTCCGTTTGTACCTTGGCCACTTTCTCCCTGCCTGTGTTGTCCAGCTTGCGGATATTGCTGTTGGGGTCTAGCTGCTGGAGCTCGTCAATCTCTCGCAGGTGGAGGAACCATTCCAAAAGCCGGTGGGGGAACTCCTTCAACTCCTCCTTTCCACATGGCTCCTGTGAGGCTGGAACCACCCCCACCCCCAAAAAAAGTAGAACTAGGAACACAGAGACTATATTTGAGATTGGCCAAGGGGTGGTAGTCTCAATAAGCCATTTGTGAGTTAAATTAGAATAAAATCTGGTACACTGAGTTATCTGATTGCACATTAACATAACAATTTGAATTCACCTGACTAAAGACACTGTTGCTATACCTCGTGATTAGGGGCAAGTTTTTGCTGAGCGACCACCATCTCTGGAATGGACTGGTTCCTTTGTGCCCTTCTTTTCCATTGAGAACAGTGTATTGTTGCAAGGCATCTCTTATGTAACTAAGCAAAAGCCTGCCCCGAATCACGAGGTACAGCAACAGTGGCTTTAGTATGGAGAATTCCAATTGTTATGTTCACATGAATTTAAAGAACTCAGTGCACCAAATTTTATTCAAATTTAACTCGCAAAAGGCTCAATCTCCCCAAAGGACTGCATCTGGTGGGGGGGCTTGATCAGGATAGGGAGGGAAAAGACCACACCAACCCTCACAGATGGAGAAATGCCAACCATGACGGAGCCAACGGATCATCCTCCCTCACAAGATGTTGTACAGACCACGATAAAACAATCTAATAAGTAAGGAAAGCTAGACTAATTGGAATGGGATTGAAACAGCTTCTTGATGCAAGTACCAGAGTGGCCAAGTGCTTACGTACCGATGCAGGGTTTCTTGTAGGCCAGGGGATAGGAGCGTCGTCTCTTGCAAGCATACAGTCGCAGCTGGCACAGACTGTCGTACTGCTTGCCGTAGACACTGCAGACCGGCCTGACTGGGCCGTCGGGGCAGGACTCTGGGCAGTCGCAGATGGGCTTCAACTTGCCGTCAACCTCCTCGCTGATGCATATGGCATACCTGGGCTTCTCACATGTGTGGTGGAGGCAGGGATCAACTGTTTATGAGAACAGACAGATCATGCATGTAACTCAGGAGCAATTTAAGAGGAGTTTGGGTGGGCTAGATTTAGGTTTGGGTTGGGGGTTTTCGGTTAGGTTTTGGGTTGAGTTAAATCAGCTGGCAATGGGGTACACTGAGAGTGTTTATGGTTGAGGCATTTAGTTCCAAAATTAAATCTGCCCTTCACTTTCGAACAAAATGGCTGTAGCTTCCACTCTTGATTTTACAAACTGGAGACTATATTCCACTACAGAATGCTGCCTTTTAATATGAACAACATCAATGAAATTGCAACAGATGAAGAAGTAGAGTTGAAAAACAGACAAGAAAAACAGAGGGACTAAGCAATAAACCACAGAGGGTACTAACCATCGCAGACACCTTCTCTGCCGTCCCAAGTTCCATCCTCCAAGCAGTTGCGACTGGTTGAGCCTAGCAGGGCAAAGCCTTCATCGCATTCCAACTCGCAGATGCTGCCCACAGGCTGCTGACCCGTGGTGGTCACATTTTGCCCATTCAGGGTGCAGGTGTACACCAAACCATTCACAGGTGCCGGCAGAGGTGGACAGGTAACTGTAAGAAACCGAACAAAAGCAAGCACAAAAACTTGAGAAATATTAGACACAAACAACTGATGAATACTCCTGTCAGAGATGTAAACCAGCTTTGACGAGTTTAATACCACGAGTTGTAATTTGGTTACAAGCATAGCATGTTAATTCACAAACTACATTCAAATTGCAAGGAAATAATTTATGAACGAACACCTGATCTCAAAAAATAAACTGAGACCTCTGGTCATTTCATGTTTTAATGTACTTGGGCCTATGATCAAATGTTTGACAGACCACCATGACAATAAAACGCAGGCAAATTATAAGTTTCACAATCAGCTTTAAAAAGTCCAAGTTTTGTGCCTGATTTGAGGCACAAACCTATACTTTATTTGTCAGGTAATGAAGGATCACCTAGCAAGCAAGATAAATCATGGTTGGAGCTTTCTTGCAACAGCTGTGGCCCATTTGTGCACTAACTCATCAAGCTTCTAAGCCAGAAGAGGAAATTCACAAGTGGGGTGTCTTGTTGATTAATTATTACATCAGGACTACCTTTACTAATCACAGGGGGGTGTCCAACTATTGCCATGGGTGGATGTGTAGATTGACTGGAACTGACTGGGTCCAGTGGGACCGTACCAAAATACTAGCCAGGCACCATAAAGAACAAGAGTAACTTCAGTTGGATGGTTTCCCTGGCAAAGCAATCCCTTCCTTGCTTGCATGACAGGTCCCTTGAATGAAGACTAGACACAACATGTACATGTCTGGCCAAAGTCTGAATCATAAAGCAAAGACAAAGACATCCCAGGCACTGGTCCAGACATCCTGTTGCCAAACAGGACTAAGATAATGCTGCCAATGCCATGCTACCAATTTATTTTCCAATATTAAGCTAGGGCTAGATTAAAAAAGTTTAACTTTGTGACCCACTCGGCAAAAAAGGTATGTAATATTGCAGAAATGAGAAAATGTGTTTCACGCATGGCCGTAAAGCAAACTGAAGTAGACGTGAGGCTCCGTTATTCCTCCAACGTTTGATGGACATGAATTCGCTGCAGTCTATCAATTGATCTCTGCCCTCTGCCAAAAAAAGGCAGGGAAATAAAAAGCCGGTGGTTATCAATTATATCTATCTATAAAAAAAAGTTACTTCTAAGGTCTAAATTCACATCTAATCTGTAGCTTTCCTTTCAACCTTCTCTCAGAGCATACGCCCCCAGCCTGTCTGAGATCGGCCCTCCTAGAGAACCAATAATGGCAAGGACCAATTAATAGTAATTAATTCAGGATAGGAGGTGTTGCCAATTATGCCAGAGTGTGTAAAGTACTTTACACCTGTTCCATTTAACCATGCATGGTTGATCCAGGGAGCAAGGAACACCACACCACTGTGAATGGTCAAATCCCTCCCGAGTTTGCAGTAGATGAGGACACTTTCACTAAGAGACTATGACATCTACGCTGAAATTAACTCCCCAGGGACACTGGACCAACCCATGGCCACTAAAGCTGAGGAGCCATGTACATGTATTCAGTAGGTCCGATTATATCTCAAATGAGCATCCCACTGAGGCCTGTCACTTTGGCATACCTCTGGGGAAGTCTGTCTGAGTCTGGGATACCACACTACATTACAAGCAACATTTAGTAGACTTAACTTGTTCCACACTTATTTATAGAGAGTGGACAGAAAGATGCATCAAAGTCTCCATTCTAGGCATACGTGTACATCATGTAGATAAATTTATTTAATGGAAATTTAACTTAAATTTTTCGATTGTGATTCCCAAGAACATAAGTCTGAACAGTTTTATTAATTTTTAAAAAGTGGATGGATTTGAGTAGAGGACAAAAGGAGCATGTAGAATTCGACTATTACGGGCTTACAGCAACTCTATGGAGAATGCATATTAATCCCCCTCATAAAAAAATATAATTAGTCGTTTATCAATTAAATTGGCACTAAGTACCATAAGAACAAAATCAAGCATTTTGAAATCAAGTAAAATAAAGACTGCATCAAGTCTAACTACATAGCTTGAAGCAAAGTCCCATACTACACCACAGATATCGGTGATAATCTAATACAATGTATTACTTTATGTCAACCTAAGAGTCCCCTGCATATCCTGGTATTCGATCCTTGCATACCTGGGGTTTAAAACACTGCAGGGCCAGCGATACTTTTTCAACTGTGACTGGTCGGGGGATAAACCTTTGACCTTTGTCAGGAATAAGCTTGATGTTTTGTAAACACAACTTGCATGGGGGGGGGGTCAATGTTGAGATTTACTTGCTGTGCTCATGGAAAGAGCTATGGAAAAGAGTTATGGAAAGCAATGAGGACACCAGCAGTAACCTAAGCTTAGAAAATAAAGAGAAATTGGGCCCAAAGGGTGGCGGAATGGGAGGGAGAGCACTAGGGGGGCCTCAACTTTTCCAACTGAGGATATGCCCTCCCCCCAAGCTTGGCAGGTTCTATAATGGGGCGGGGCTTAATGGTTTAAGGTTCATTGATGGTTTATATACTCTGATGGTCTCACAACAGCCCCCTCCTCCAATTTTAGAAATCATTCTGTTGCCGTCGTAAAAGGCTACTTATGTATTCAAGTAAAACTAAATTATCCAAACTCTTCCCTTGATAATCCTTTGGATTATCAGGATCAAGTTGACATTACTTCAAAGATCAAATACCATTGACAGAGAAGAAAGATTTTTTCAGGATTTTGAAATGTTCCTTTAAAGAATGCCCAGATAGTTGGTTAGAACATGGAACTTTTAAAACACATCAAAACTGGTTTGGTCTACTTTCGTTTACTGTGATATTTGTACATGACATCTGGTCTAACCATGTCCTTTCTCTATGGTCCAACTGGAAATGAAGTGAAGCGGAGTTAATAACCTGTCAAGACTAGAAGCCTAGCTAAGGTTTTTGTAGCAACATTTGAGAATGTCAGCAACATGTTTGCTTGTCTGGGATTACCTTTGCCCTATGAGACCCTGAGACTGAAAGTTTTTCAGCTGGAGGTCTGGGAAAGCAACGAAAAGCAGGATCAACACAATAACAAACCAGCAAGATTAAAAATGGCCAACATTAGGCGGCCTGCATCAATGGCTCTGTGCTTGAGGGGCCACAAGTCTCGGCGCACACGGAGAGTTGTAGCTAGTCTCGGTTTCAACCTGTCATCCAGAGTTTCAGTAATCCATCCACTGAAGTGTTTTGGTAGAGACCAGGTCTACCAAGGGACTCAATTGAAGCCAGATCTGGGGGTATCCCACAAGCAACATCTGCTTGGGTGTTATTTTTGTGGGCTACCATTGGAGGTGGGGGCAGGCACGGAAACCGAAACTACAAAGGGAATGGCTGTTTGCTTTCTCCTGGGGAGTTTTATGAGGGGCAGGCAGTCAAGTAGTCAATGGAAAAGACCTTCTTATTTGGCATTTGAGACAGAAATAGATCAGAAGTGAAATTCTTGAAAGATGTGGTCAGGATTTAAAAATCGACTAGCCAATTGATGTAAACATGCCTGTGAGGTATTATTTTATTTCAAACAGTTCTATACTGGCACGAGAACAGGGCCTCAATAATCTATTATGTACAGATATGACGCCTCTGTGTCTACAATCATTTGCAAAAGGTTTGGACCACCCATACAAAATGCATCAACCTGAAGAAAAACCAAACTTAAACCAATCAATCATGGCAACTTATGTTCATTTTCAGTGTGAAACCTTTGTATCGTAGTTAAACAGCTATTTGACTACATTTGAAATATTAACAGTCACAAATTGTGTTCCCTGGGAACCTCCCTCCTTTATTTCTGATTAGACTGGTTTTTACCCATGCTGTCTTACAGACAATATGCCATAAAAGACCTACATTTGCAAAAAATCTTATTTAAATGGGTACATACAGCTAGCACTACAATGATGTTTTGCTTCACTGTAAAAACATGTTAAGTAATCTTTCAATGAGACAATGTAATGCAGGCCCCCTGACAGAAATACCAATAAAATTCCAGGCGGTCTTTAAACTTTTGCAAAGATTCAACTAAACAAAGTGAGAAATGAAAACAGGTTAAAATTTTCACTATACATTGGGTAAAAAATAGAAGCAAATTGATTCTGATGAACTCAATTTTTCAGGGAGTGCAACTGAGGTTAGAGAGGCCATATCAATCCCTTCCTAATGGGCAGTCAATGCAATGGAATCATTTACAGCATATGAAGGCCAGGGGGCAGTGGTGGAGACTGATGTCTGCTTGACCTCAACAATAACTTTGAACTTAGATTGAGATGTGGGAGGTTCCTGGGGTTCTGAACTTCTGATACAGGTCAAGTTGCTTGAGGTACTAGGTAGTTGTACCTACCTCCCTAAATGAAATACTACTCGAGTGAAGTTTACCACAGAGTGTAAATAAAACCACAACCAGCAGAAAAGACTACACATGCAAGTGACTAATATATGGCAATTCTCAAATTTACAACAAAATTTCAAAAACATGATGGTAATTTTAGTTGTAGAAGACTCTGTGAGAAATGAGGCCCCCCCCCAAAAAATGGATAAACAAACATCAGCTCAACATGAAATTTAGGCTTGATTTTTGGTGGCTTATTTCTATCCATGAGATGAAAATATGAGACTGACCATTTGGACAGTTATTTGGTCAAACCTCAAACTCTCTTTTCAAAGAGACTGACAGTCAGGGCAAGACTGATTTTTATTTGAAGTTCATCCTACTGGTAGTTTGCAAAGCCCGGCCTCCCCTTTTCCCACAAAACACATCTCAACACCTCCCCAGTCACCCAAGGCTAGCTAAAATAAATATCACTTCACCCATTGAAATCAACAGTCAAAGGAAACACGGCCGAGTTCCCCTCAATGCATGTCGCTCATGGTGGCACTAGAGAAAGGACAAGAGAACTGTTTTGGCCGAGACCTTTGTACTTTTTCACATGGTTAAACAGTAAACTTTTCCGATTGTAAGACACTGTACCAGCCTTTTGACTCATGTCTCATATTGCTGTTGAAGATAAAAGCAGAAGTAAAGGACAACCTTGGGGACTGCCCGCCCACTAGTCTATGTGTCAAGATCTGGTGTTTATGTTTGACAGTGCGGTGATACGGCATGCATTGTATGTGATAAAGGCAATTGTTGCGTCAATCAGTTGCAATGTCCCTCACCCGACCTATGCATATTTGGCAAGGAAAAATATTGAAAATTTTATACAAATAGTTAAAGACCAAAATTACAGTTTTCCCCCTAAAAGCTGGAGAACATCAGGGGAAGAAAGATATACAGATTTTACCGACAACCAGAAAGTCTCACACAAAATTCCCTGAAGTGACATTAAGAACAATTTAGCCCTAAAAACCTCAGAGTATGTTATTCTTTCATTTGATCCCCTTTGCACAAGTTTCTTGGGAGTGTAGGAAAAATGAAGGAGACTGAATTGAACCGAGTGGAATTTTCTTTGTGTAGTATTTTGGACCAAACTTCTTTTACTTCTGTACAAATGACTTCCTTCCTACAGGCAGGCACTTCCATCATCGTACCCTGTTTAGTCACACAGTTGACAACTGTCGGACCAGCCACTTTACAAAAAAGTGTTACTCCCCATCACTACATCCACACACACACACGACTTATGTCAGAGAAGTCCATTCCAAGCGTATGTTTTGATTGTGAAGATATGCTTCCTCTGAAAACCCGACAGACAGGATGTTGTTTTTAGTCAAGAGAAGTTTTTCCTTGACGTCCTTGCACTGTTTATGAGCCCAAAAATATCCAAGATCTGACAAAAGCACAAACATAAAAATTGAAAAAAAAAATCGAACTGACAACATGCACTTCCATCATCCCCTTCATTGATAAGGTTGCAAAACACAAAACCAGTAGTTATATGCACTCCTCAGACCTACAACAAATCAAAGTTGCTTGTTTCAGTCAAAACATGGCAGTGTTGTATTCAAGTCCATCACAAGTCCCTGCAAGTTCCTATAAGTCCATCACAAGTCCATCAGAAGTCATCCAGTCTGAAGCAAAGTCACAAACTATCCAAATGAGCTATGACAAAAGCATTCCTTTGTCATTGTTCACCCTGTTATTTATGACTGGCCTTGTGAAGCGACTTGTGACTGGACTTGTGAAAGGACTTGTGATGGACTCGAATACAATACTGTAACATGGTGTAAAAAGGACTATCGGGGAGGAACAGGGCAGAAATAATGCAGACAATATCTTCATCACATGCGTAAAAAGGATTGGCAGTTCTTGCCCGTTTGACTTAATGTAAGAGTTGATGACTCCAATTCCACTGCAAATTAGAGCTGAGGTTTACATTCCAAGGCTCTTCATCAGAACCTACTGAAAAACAATTAATATTGGTAAACAGAACACAGCTGGGTCACAAATTCTTTTCCCTTTTTTTGGAAACCGTGCCCTCCCAACACTGCTGTGCAGATTCACAACGTTAGTGCACAGTTTTCATCCACACAAATCTAGCCTCAGCACTGCCTGCACTGCGGCATGTCCCTGTCTAAGGGCAGCCCAAGTTCAGACATCTTGCTGCTAGAGCAAGGAGAAAGTTAGACACCCATGACTCAAGGCAGTCGGGCAGGCAGTTCATCCACACAGTCTGGACTTTGTCTGTCATGAAGGGTGACCATCTTTCCACCCCAGGGAAAGGGAACTAATGAGAATTCTGCCCAGGTACCAGGTAGGGGGAACCAGACTCTGCAAGTGGCTAGACACCTGGGTGTTCCCACTTTACAGTTTGACACATCGGTTCCTCTTTTCAAAGAGCTGTTTTAGTCAGCTAGTGCTTAAAAAAATCAACCGAAAACCATTCTGGCGTGTATTTCCCATTGTTTCTGCCTCTTTCTGATTGCTTTTCCATTCCAAATTCCTACTCTCAATCACCATGGATCCCTTGAGTAAAAACAAGAAAAAAAATCTTTATAGAGAAAATTTAGCGCAACAAGAATTAATGTGATCAAGATTTGAATGGAGTTCTTGTTCATATCAGTTCTGTTTACCTTAACAAATAATAATGTTTCAAAATACTGTGGATGTAAAGCATTTTTTGGACACAAATAATTGATTAGGAGAGTAGTTTTGGAAAAAGTACAGGCACCCCTGATTTTACAAAAGAAAATAGATGATCTCAGGAAAGACACTGCTTTTGATTAGATAAGTCATTTATAAACCCAAAAGTGGAAATTTGGATCTTTTGTTCTCGATTTTATTGCAATAGGTTGCTTGAAAGCTCAAACTGCATAAAGCTTCCAAACTTGATACAACCTCCTCAATAAAAACCTTTCCAAGTGAATTGGTAAATATTCAGACTGAGGAAAGGGTTCCCATCATCACTGTCTAGATTAAATTCCACGGAGCAAACGTTTACCCGAACCAGTAAAGAAATTGGTGACAATTGCTACACCTCTGTGAAAACTGGAAAAGACTTCTCTCTTTCAATGGCACTGAAGTGACACAGGATACAGCCCTTCAGGGGTGCCACTCTGGCCTCACAGCTGGTCACTACCATAAAACATCAAGTATTAAATCACAGCTTTCTAGCCAGTGGGTGTGGGTAAGGTCAAGCTCGGGACAAGCCTAGCTGGGACCAAACCCAAGGTCAAAGAGCAGATTTTATGTCCTTTTTAGCATACACAAAAAGACCTTACACTTTTCCAAGTTCCCTCTGGTATACCTTTTGTCGTTTCATATCATTATATAAGTCAAACTTTTCTAAAGAGTTATTGTAACAGTGTAGGTTGGTAAGCCAACGTATGCAAATGGACAACACGGTAAATATCAAGTCCTTGTCTTTAGAATTCAGGGACCAGTCAGCCTTATCCATTTTCAGACAAAAAACAGAGACAACGACTTCCCATCAGGAAATGTTGAGAAGCTTAGTGACACACACTGTCCCATCCACTGGCCCTCTGTTTTTGTTTTGTCTCCTATCTGATAACTATCCAGGAAAGTACTGGTGGGAGATTAGATATACATACTAGCCTGGAAATGTGGAGAATTTTATGCATGCAGGAATTAAACTAGGCAACTGAAAGGGTATCTGCTAAGTCTGTAGTCGGACACACGGAACACATTTTGTGCTCTTGGACAGGAATGCTCGCAGCATAGTCTTGACAATTCTGAAGTCTTTAATTCAATCCATATGCATATGTTGGGTCAATGGCGGACATTCTGCAATGCCCCTCTAGGCCCTAATTAATAAGACTAAGATGTAGACCATTTATTAGGAATGCAAGATAATGATTTGATGTACTTTACTGTTTTTACAAGGGCTCAAAAGCTACTTAACGCCAAGTACAGAGAAAGGAAAGCGACGCCATGACAAAGCCTGAATATCTGTCCAATCTAAACAGAAAATTTTGGCAACCACAATTCTTGCTGAACGCCAAAATATATAAGCATATTTTGCATATACATACATGTATTTTTACACTGCTGGTGATGGCACAAAAAAGCAGCTTGAGAAAGCACCCTGTAACATCAATTTTCTATGTGTCCATCTACATTTTACGAAATTTGACAAAATATCTGAATAATATTCAGTATGTGGCATCCCTAGCATGGGTCAAAACCGCAAACCTGTGCCCAAAACTATGGACACTATTGCCTCCGAGTGTTCCTGGCAGTAATCAAGATGGATTCTACTCCCTGCTGTCACTAAGCCACAAAATGACCTCACTGCTCTTGTATGTCTGAAATTCAATTACCTGAAGCTTTTTTCTCAATGGATATGGGACTGGTTTTGATGATTAATGTAAGAAGTACGGTTATGACATCAGAAGTTAGGTAATCCCTTTCATCTGGTACTTTTTGTTCCAAGTGCTGTTGATTTTCACAAAGCGTCACCTTTGGGGATACAGGCCTCAAATTAGGACATCCTGATGAAACCTTTGGGATGTTTAAATATAAATTGACAAGCTTAAGCTGTTAATTCTCACAGTTGGGTATGTACTGTTTAGTGAATGAATCACTCTCCGTTCTCCACCAGGCTTTCCATCGAAATACGTTACATTCATATACAAACACTGGAGGGAATCGAGATAATACAAGTTCAAATGGTGAGATGGAAGCTGACGACTTACACGGCATAATTTGACCAGATTCCTTCAGACTATTAAATTATGCTTTCTCTACTCAGGCCTACAGTGTATACATTTTACGAGCTGTGTATTGGATGCTTACAACACTAGCTGTGCATGTTACATAATACGGCTTACCTCTATTATCTGCATTATCTTGGGCGTGGACAGCTACCTATTGTGTGTTCAAACAAAAAAGAAATGTGAATCAAGGAGATGAGCCAACACCAACTGGATTAAAACAAACATGGAAATCATTTATCTGGCTCTACTGCCTTTATCCCCCATAACGCAAAGCCCCAGAGACTTGATTACAGTACGCAGCCAGTTTAAGGGCAACAAGTTTATTGAATTATGAATGTGATGGCATTGCACAAAAACTCCGTTTACAAGTCCAAGCATTGAGCAAATAAAAACAAGCTTGAATGAATTATAGTTACCTTGAAAATACATAAAGATGCAATCAAAGCGATAAACCAAGCAGATCCCATGATTCACACCGTGGCTGAAGTTATTCTGCGGATGTGACAGAAACAATTCTCAAGCTCAAATCCTCAACGGAAATACTGTAACTCAACTCTTACTAGAAAGAATGTTGCATCCCGACACCACCAGACCACTCAGTTACAAAAATGTTAAAAGATGTGAAACTCAAAACTGCGACTGCAAAATATTCAAAAATACTTTGAAAATGCTCTTGAAATCTCACATATCTCGTACATAACAAAGGAGGTGGCGGTAGCAAGGTTAGGAGACATTCTTTCCGTCCAAAATTCGTTGCTAAGTCTCCGGTCTGGAGTGGATAGCTAACCTGAAAATTTGCTGCAACATACAAACCTCGATCAATTATTTCCTTACTTTTAGCGTGCAAGCAACATTATTAGGCAACGAAAATGAGCAAAGGCCCTCAGCACCTACCTGCCCAAGTTCACGTCGGTCAGAATACCTTCAATATCCTGGAAATATATGGCTGGAAAACACAGAAATCAACGAAGTCTCTAACTCCACTGCCTTTCGATAAATGAAGTTCAGTTGGGTCAGTACACTCTACCTCCGGGGGTGTCCAAGTAAAGTGAGCCTGGCGCGCCGGCGCGACATTTCACGCATACTATTTATAGCTCGCCAGCCGGTATTTAAGTGCAGTTTCTTTGTCTTTTCGATGGCAATTTATGATTTTTCATAAATAAGACTAACTGAATTGAACTGATTAATTGAAAGGCAACTTGGATACTTATTATTGATGGTGCTGAAAATAATTTCAAGAAAAATACTGGAAACAGACTTTTCTTGAACACAGTAACAGCTAGAAATTTGTTGAGCGGTCTCATTAACAGTAAAGATCTCTAGGCGAGGAATTTGATTAAGGAAGAATTTCACGTGTTAGTAACAGGGCGTGGTACAGTTCGAAGCTGCAGTCAAGGCGGGATCCCGAATCAAATTTTCAGAGGGCCAAACTTGTGGAGTTTATGGAGTGTAGCTACTTTGGGGGAGGGGGTAGCATGCTTTGAGAAAGAGAAATGAAAAAGAATTTTAACACCGCCTCAAGTTTTTCACTAAAAAAAATCGCCGGGGGGCTGGGGGGGGGATATGAACCCCAATGCTCCTCCCATCCACCCTTTGCTGCAAGGCGAAAGACAACCATGCAGAGAGCCCTCTCTTGAATTGAAAATATAAATAAACGGACAAATATTTAATTCTTTTCACGAGAAGCAGACCAACTATATCCGTCATCTCTACCTACTGCCGTGTTTTCAGATTTTTCGAGCAAAACCACAAAATCAATTTGAACAAACCCCC
The DNA here is from genome assembly GCF_054643075.1 of Acanthaster planci. NCBI lineage: Eukaryota > Metazoa > Echinodermata > Asteroidea > Valvatida > Acanthasteridae > Acanthaster > Acanthaster planci. The sequence goes on from NC_141795.1 coordinate 6,407,119, forward strand.
TGTTTTACTACAGTCCAAGACTTGTATCTTTAGAAATAATTATTTTCAAAAATAAGCTTCATTTTTGCCGATATTAAGAAATATGTATTTATTTAAAATGAAATCGAAAAAAATGTCAAGCCTGAGACATTAATGTCCGGTCATTAATTGGTCACAAACATTTCTTTCATGACATTAAAAGCTAGGTACATCAAGTATATAAAATGTAGTGAAAATCTTTAGTATAAAGTATAAAATGTGCTTGCCAAGGATATCACTAGGGGCCAAATTTTGACCCTAATGCATTGCATTGTATTGCCCCTAAAGACTCAACTTTAGCAAATCATGAGAGTTGATTAGCACAAAGCCATCCATGAATGACTGGCCAGCGGAGTCACAGGGCAAGTTAATTAGCCAACAGATCTCATGTCTGCTGCAGTTCAAACAAGTTGGTGTTAGCTCTATCACTTTGTGGTCTCTTTGCAAGGTTTCCATGGAAACAGGCAAGGCTTCACAGGCTTTACTTTTGCTCACTAAACATTCTGCACATCTGAATAGAAACCTTATGGAGAGAATTACTATATATAACACTGATAACATTAATAAAGTCTGCGTAACAGCATTCAACTCACTCTTTTATATTAATAACTCGCAGTAACTCAGGTACGTTTTATGGGCTGAGGGTCACTTAGGGACCCTTATTTTCTGGGGAAGAACAATCAATGGGTTTGGTCAAAGTTAAAACACTTAGCAGCCCCCCCCCCATGCATTATGCTACTGAAAACACAGCAGCAAGTATTCCAGCAAAATGTCACAGCTACTTTCCCTGGATGCAATTAATTGACTCTCAAAACATAAGAAGGCTGGACTAGAGGATCTTGTAAAGTTCAAGTTTTCCTGTCAGAGGGAGTGGGTGTGTCTTCTGAAGAGCCTCACCGACTGGGCCGGCAACTGGTTCATGCTCATCGACACATTAATGACAAACTGTGGTGAAATTTGGCATACGATATAAGTGCTACTGAAGGGAGTGGGCAAATACAGACTTGTTACCAGTTGTTTCATCCTGGCAAACTTTACTTTCTGATGAATCTGAGGTTGATTGTTTCATCGGCAACTTTAATTGCTGTGCTTTCTGATGATTTCAGATACTCAGAGTATATTTGTGGAGTCTCAAATCTGTTTCCATCATTACATTGTGTAGATTTGACTAGATGGCTACAAATAATCTCCATTTTTTGGAAGCCCTTTAGCTTTGTCATCCTATCACCTAATCTGTTTGTGTTCCACTGCTGTGATTGGTAGGTGGCCCCCGGCCCATTCTGAGGCTCAGGGAAGTCATATGATCAAACTACACATTGCTGTGATTGGTAGGTGGCCCCCGGACATGGAGCCCCTCCATTCTGAGGCTCAGGGATGTCATATGATCAAACTACACATAGCTGTGATTGGTAGGTGGCCCCCGGACATGGAGCCCCTCCATTCTGAGACTCAGGGATGTCATACGATCAAACTACTGATTAATTTAATTGTTGACAACAGCCATGGGTTTTCCCTTACAGAGGTTAATCCTTCTCTGGGTGACACCCTCGTTCGTATTGATCATCTCTGTATTGTTGATTATCTTTACTCTACGTGACGTTGTATTGGGCAAATTTGAATGATGAGTGTTTGTCAACCATTGGTCGATAGTGGTTGGTACTCAGGAAAAATTGTGTACACTGGTTACCAAGGAAAATCTATCGTTCAACTTATCCCAATATTCTAATAGCATAACATCAGGCCCTGGTCTTTCAACAAAGGATGTTTACTTGTAAATTATTACAGCCAATGACCGATCATTACATGTACAAGCAAATTCACTCCTAGAAAATCTGTGTCCGCAGGTATCAATTTGTGTGAAATCGATCTAGCCTGCTATCAATGTCTGTGAGGCAATTACAGATTTTTACTCATTGTCGCACATTGATGGCGCCCTCAATGTACGCGTGATGTTAGCCCCTGGCAGAGTCATCATTTCACTCCAAGCAAAGGCATTGCCAGGTTGGAACGGAATGCAATTGGAAGCAATGTCTGGCACCTTAGATTCATGCAGGGCAACCTGCCATATGTTGAGGCCTGTCAGCCTGAACTGGCAATTGTGTGGACCAGTCTTAGAGTCTGCTGAAAATAAAAAAAAGTGTAATTTTAGAATATGTTTCATAACAAATAAGACAAAAGAGAGTAAAAAAGAATTACAAGACTCGTTAATTGCTTTAACTTACACTTTAATTTAAATTTGATTTCAACATCTTGGAATTGCAAATAACCTGATGAGTCACAGTAAGTTGGCACAGTGGCACTTTCCTGACCATCTACCTCTTCTGCCTGGGTTCGAATCCCACCGAGGCCAGCATATGGACTAAGTTCTCATTCCTTACCCAATTTTGCGGGTTTTTCCCAAAATATCTGTATTGGGTTTTCCTACCACTCCTCAAAGTGAACATTCCTTCCCTCTCTTCTTACCACGGGTCTCTAGGCAGAAGAGTTTATAACTGATAGGGCTTTTGCCCTGGTGAAAATAAATGAGCAAAAGTTTTAGGTAAAGATTTCACGGCATGAATAACGATCTTTTGTAGATCAGAGGAGCTCGTCATTACCAAAGGACTAACTTTCCAAGATTTTGTAAGTGACCCACCGAATGACCCTTAGAAGAAATCTCACCTCCATGGCCAATCATTAGTGCCAAACCACTCGGAATGCTTGTTGTGACACTCGACACAGTGCCCTCAGCTGCTGGCGACTGGTCCATGTACAACTTCCACTCCAAGGTTGTCCGATATTTTAAAACCAGCACAAGGTTGTGCCATCGTCCGTCACAGAAATTCCACTGGTTCCCAACAGCTGCATGAGAGCTTGAAGAACAGCAAGGAAAGACAGAACACAGAAGCATGTTACTGAACAGCAAAAGAGTGAGTCCGCGTACCACCACACTGATTGGGCTTAACTCATGCGCAAAGCTGTTCACAAAGAGCCTCCAGCTTAATTATAGGCAAACGCTGTTGGAAAAAGGTGACCTATAGATCCTTATACACTTACCCGTGAAGTATTACTCGAAGGCTGCACGGATTTCTGACTTCGACTATGGTTGCTAGCCCGCTGGACAACTTCACCATGACGATGCCGCTAGTGCAAGCAGACGACTTGAACCACAGTGCCAAGGAGAGTTCAGAGAGGTCAGCAGAGGTCATGCCACTGATCTCTCTGACCTGGATGAGGTTAGAGGGCATCGAGCTGGAGAACACCAGGTCAAAGTCCGCCGACAGTTCTGTGGAAGACAACAGATGAAAAACTCAACAAAATGGGCATTACAAAATTCTTGCGATTTAACTTTGAAAAATTCTTCAAAAAATACTGTCCCATATAAGTTTACGGAAAACTGAGATTTATTTCCATCAAAGTTTCTTATCAAAATACTGATTAAACAAGAACATACGTATATATAAGAGTATATTCACTTGCAGACAATAAGTGGCTTTTTGAACTTCTGAAAACAAACATAAAAGTTTGGGAATAATACCAATTTCACAGTGGACCCCTGTGTATCCCGGTAGGCAAACACACTGGTAACCATCAATGTCATCTATGCACAATGCTTTATGCTGGCATGGCTGGCTCTGACATCCATTGATGTCCACATCGCAGGGTCCACCACTATGGGACAGGAATAATACCAACCACAAAATATGCAACAGAAATGTTTTGAATTTATTTCACTTTAATAATACTCAATAGAGCTATAAATTCTCAAAGGCAAATAATACTCGTGATGTTCAGTGCTACATTTTTTTCCAAACATTTGCAGTTGTGGACTTTACTTTCAGAGTGCATTTTGTAGCTTCCCTCAACTGTCAATCATAGCACTAACAATTTTTCAGCCAATTTCTCAGTCAATATTACCTCCAGGAGCAGCTACTTATGCTGACCTCACACAGTTGTCCCTTAAATCCTGCCAGACAGAAACACATGAAGCCGTTGTTGAGGTCTACGCAGACCCCGCCATTTTGACAAGGTCTGGAGGCGCACTCGTCAACGTTGGTCTCACAGTCATGACCTAAAGCAAAAAAATGGGACCAAAAAAACAGGTGAAAACCTCTTGTGACATGACTGGCAGTGATTTGGGAAACATTTTATAAAGCTGGGTTTAGTTGAGTAATTTCAAACTGATCAAAGCTGTCAAGAAATGTGCCGCTGAGGAATTACAATGAAGTCATACCTGCGAACCCTGCTGCACATGTGCACTGGTACCCAACACCTGTATTACTGCATGTGGCCCCATGCTGGCATGCAGATGGTGAGCAGTAGTCAATATGATCATCACAATGGGTACCAGTGAAACCCGGTCGACATATGCAAGCGTAGCCGTTGATGTCATCTTCGCAGGCATTACCAACTCCACAGGGATTGGACGAACACTCATCAATGTCCACTGAGCATGTGGCTCCTAGGGATACAAAAAGGGAAAATATTGGATCTGAGAAAACTCAGCTGACGGAGGTGAAGAAAATTCAAAAGACTGCATACATACCTCAAAGGCTGATGAAGGGTCCATTTTGTGGGGGGGGGCATTTGTAAACAGTTTCCAACAATAAATACCAATATTGTTGTTGCTGGGGGGTTCCTAAGTTTGAACTTTTCTTTATTCAAGTGAAAACTAACTTCATTTGATTATTACACTTATTTGGCAAGCAGCTTACCAAATTCGCTAGCAGATAGGAAGTCACTTTCAAAGCTAGTAACATGGTTGGCATTCTAATTGGACGAAGTTTGGCCATACAGAGGGGCTTGCTGTTGTGACAAGTTTAACTGAACTCACCAGCAAAACCAGGCAGGCATTCACACTGATAAGCATTGGATCTATCGACGCAGGTGCCTCCATTGGAGCAAGGATCTGACGCGCATTCATTGATATCAATGTGGCAGTTGTGTCCACTGAAACCTGGCATGCAATAACACCTGTAGGTATTGTCTGAGCTTGCCCGAAAGGTAGCGTTGTTCTGACAGGGTGTCTTGTCACACAGTTCGCCCGACTGGTGTAGGGAACAGACACAGCTGAACGTTGATCCCATATTCAAGCATGTGGAGCTGGGGTGGCATGGTGATTCCGCACACCAGTCCACGCCATTCTCACAACGCAAGCCTTCGTAACCAACTGCACAGATGCAGGTGTAGCCGTTGGGCCTGTCTTGGCAGGTAGCTCCATTAAGACACGGACTGCTAGAACACTCATTGATGTCCAAGGTGCAGTTGGTACCGCTGTATCCTGGTGCACAGTCACACCGGTACCCACCATCATGAAGTTGGCAGGTGCTTCCATTTCCACAGGGACTAGGAGAACAACTGTCAACAAAATAACAAGAACAAATGGTGATCAACTGTAACACATCCATTCCATCTCCATGCTGAGCCCTAGTCACAGACATGGTTTGTGGTTCTCACCTGTTAATCTCCAATTCGCATCGGGCACCGTGGTAGTTGGACGTACACTGGCAGCGATATCCATTAATGCGGTCATTGCACACACCTTCGTGCTTGCATGGTGAGGATGCACACTCGTCGGCATTCATCTCGCAAAATTTGCCTAAGGAAAGAATTTCAAACCTGATCAGGTCAAAGATTTAGGTTCCTTTCATACAAACTGACTGTAACTTTGCTAACAAGACAGACAAAGCACAGGTTATCTTTATCTTAATACACCTGGTGTGCTTACTTTTGAATCATATCACACCTTCCTGCTATCTTCAAATTACCTATCCATTTAAGAATACACTCCCTTGCTTGTGAGCCAAGCTCTTTTCTTTAATCCACTCAGAATTTATGCTCAGTTTACCACCAGAAAAGCCCTTAAATGTACACTATATGAAAAGACTGCGACAAAATCGGCACGACTGTCTCACCTTGGAATCCTGGTCCACACTGGCAGGAATATCCCATCAGCCTATCAAAGCAGGTCGCGCCGTTGACGCATCTGTGATCTACGCAGTCATCAATATCTTCTTCACAGTGGACTCCTTGATAGCCTGGTGGACAGTCACACCGGTAACCCTCAATCAGGTCTACACAGGTAGCCTGGTGCTCGCACAGCGCAGCCACACAATCCTCCATATCTACAACAATTAAAAAATGAAAGCAATATCGACTTTACTCAACAAATTACATGTAAAAAATGAAGAATAAATAGTTCAGTGCTTGGAGTGCAATAAACAAGTTTCTTTTTTCCAATGGCCTGAGTGGTGACCTAAGTGATTCACGTTTCCCATGGTGCTTACCACCACACTGTTCTACGCTGGTAGATCCAGTGCCCGCCGTAGTGGTCCTTCCAGGACACAGTAAACAGCGTCTCTTCTGGCTGTTGGGCTGGTAGTAACGACGTGCACATGGAAGGCAGGGAGCCAGTCCAGTCTCTGAATAACTGCCTGGTGGACAGATATCTGGGTAGGAAAGGCCAAGGGCAATCAATCAATACAAAATACTATTTATTAATTAGTATCAATTTCACCTATCAGAAGAACTCTATTCACAAGTCAAAGGTTAACAGAATTCATCAGTGTACAATGACAAAACTGATCAATTTCTCACAATCACATCGGTTCACACACACACACACACACATTGAAAGAGTCACTGAATACCAGGGAAATTGACCACACTGCTGGTAGGATGAGGATCCCTTGTATCATGCGTGCATGTGACCGAGGACAACCAAAGTCCTCAGAGCCACGAAAATCACACTGGTTCACGCTGACTCACATGCAGTTTGACCTCAAGTTTGTGTACACGGAGTGGAGTTTGAAAGAGTGCCTGTGCCAAAATCCCAATGCCAGGTCAAAGGTTACAAGGCAACAAAAAGTTGGCTGCTCTCCACTTATTTGTCTAAATGAGCTACTGCGGCTGTAATTAGACTAAACTGATTGCAACAATGTGATTCACAAAGGTCAAAGGGCACTTGCAATCCGTGAATGCCCTAGTGAAGAATGGTGTACATCATTTTGGCAACACTGCAAAGATGCAGAGCCAACTTTGGATGAATTTCCTCCAAACGTACCGAGGCACTGATCGATCGTTTCTGCTTCGTAGCTGAGAGTTGTTTTCCCGCTAGGGCACGGTTGGCATGACGTCTGACCAGGCAGCGATTGATACTGGCCAATAAGGCATTTGAAGCAGGGGATGAGGCCATTGGAGGAAAAGCTTCCGGCTGGGCACTCCTCTGAAGGAAACCCAAGGCATGATGGTCTATATTAGTGTAACAGAAACATACCAGCCACAAGACCCACCCGCATCGATAAACTATTCCATCCCAATTTCATACAGGCATCTCAATCATGGTGCATGTTATTGACCACTGTCAATATTGAACATGGACCCAAATCCACCACAAGAGAGAGAAATTTTTTAAAGAGACTGGACCTTGAGAAACTATAGACCTCAAGAATTCAAAAAAGGTTTTAGGCGTGTATGCTGCATTGTTCAGCACTTACCTTCACAAGATGAGCTGTTTTTTGCCCCTTCGTTGGCGGTTGTGGTTCCAGGGGGGCAGTCAATACATGACTCTGCAGCCTGCTGCTCCTGATAACTCCCTCTGGGGCAGTAATCACAATCTTCTGAGTCCTGATTGTACCACGTTCCAGAACTACAAGCAGCTGTACAGAAAAACAGCATAAAAGACAACAGTCTAAGTTACCCCTTCACCAAAACTTTACCCCCCAAAAAGAGTTTAATTTTAAATAAAACAGGCTTTCATTGTTTCTTTTACACTTCAGGAGGAAAAACTTGATGCAAATTAGTGAATGGACTTACTGCAGTAGAAACTATCATTGCTGAGGACGTAGCCTGGTTGACAGATCAGTTTAGAGTCGCCGTATGACATCATGTCTGTGTCAACTTCTAAGGTAATGTCAGGAATGCTTGAAATTGACAAGCTGCCATTCCCTATGGCTGTCATGAGATCATCGGCTTGTTCCTTCACTTTGGTTTCCGTGACAACCACCGCATCCTGGCTGTCCATCCCAGTTTCATAGGGGACCTCATAGTTCAGGTCGAAGCTAATGAAGACGCCAAAGTCGATGTCCGTGTCCCGTTTCTCCCGGTGGGTCCGCGTGGCATCCAGTCGTGCAAACAGTTTATCCCATGTTGCATCCTCATTGGCACGAAACTCCTCAGTCGTACCCGTCCCACGGCGATGTCGCTGAATACCAGGCCGGCGTCCGAGCTGCCGGCCGCCTGCCCCACAATGCACCTGCACATTCCCAATGTTGCATTCGTTGGTCAGCGAGCAGGCCTCCATGTAAGCGGAGCTCTCTATCATGGTGATGAAAGCAGCCGCTATTTGGTTCCGAGTGGATTGATCGCTGCAATCTCCGGAGAAGTACATAAGACTCATGGGAAGGTTTACATTACCCCTCCGTCCTATGAGGTTAGTTCAAGGAGACAAAAAAGTATATGACTAAATTTGTTGCCATAATACGTAAAAAAACTACTTAAAAGGACTTTAAGAGCGAGGTAACTTTATGGGCAAAGGATTTCCAGCTAATTTTTAAGATTTGAAGGTCAATGTCAGATGTTTGACCATCACAGGCAGGAATGGATTACATGCAAAATAGCTCTGTACAGTACTCACTAGAGCAATCTGGTACCAAGTCGTGCGGAAACCAGTTTCCAGACCTCAATCCACAGGCATATTGTTCTGGCGTGGGCCTGATCTGACCCCGAGACCTTGAAAATTGGTATCCCTCATGGCAAAAGGCAGAGCAGATGAGACCAGAGGGTACGCAGGACAGTGCACCATTTATGGGGCTCAGCAGGGGGGAACAGCTGTTGGCTGTAAGGTGTTTGAGAAGTCAACAAAAATTAAACAAGTACAGAAAAGAAAACAAGAATGATAAGATATCTGGCATTTTTTCTGATTAATAATTGAGATAAAACAGAAAGAGGAATTAAAAAGGCTAAAATCTTTTGTACAAATTTGCTGTCATAATGGGAAAGATCTTTCTACCTGCTAGTTTTCAACATGAACATTTGTGAAAAAATAGGTATGGACAAGTGGACAAGAGATGATAATATCTTAGGCAACTCCTTTTTTTACTCAGTATCAAAAAAGTTACAGTATGTGTTGCTTTGTGTTATATCGAGTTACAATGACACTCATGTCACTCAGCCTTACTCATAGACTCGCGTTACTATCAATGGGTAATACTCATCACATTATATAGCCACTCATGTGCATTGTTACTCAGCATCAATCACTCCCATCACTCAACACATACAGCTCTGAACTACTCCATATTTCTCACACTAATTGCATGATTTAAGCTGTTACTCACCTGTAATGTTGATAGCAAACTGGCAAGTCGCCTTTTGTCCATTATCTGTGTTGATGGCTGTGTACACCACCATGGTTATACCCCAGCGGAGCTTTGCTGTGTTGCCGATGGCAATATTGTTAATGACCTCAAGGTCATGACCCAAAGGGTCATGGAAGATGGGCTCTTCCCAGGTGACATCAACGAGTCCTTCGTAGGCTGTAATTTCATATCCCTCTGGACAGAAAACAACCTCTGGCTCAAAGTCATCTGGGATGTGGTAAAATTAAGGAAACACGTGACTGGCTGTGTCCGCCACGGTGGGAACAAAAGTGAATAGGGAAAAAAATTGACAAGAGCAAGGGGTGAACCCCAGCTATTCAAAATAAAATTGCAGTGTTTGAGTATGGTCTATTTAGAAAGTCACATGTTTTTGCTACGCTGAACACACTAAGGCTGAATTAGTCAAGTGCCAGTAAAGGATTATGGAGGCAGAAGGTTCCAAGCCAACTTCATTTATTTTTTTCAGTGCAATGTACAATTTAATTTTAAAAAAACATATTTTTCCAAAAAATAATGTGTTAATCAACCATTTTGGGGTTAATTAACAGCGAAGCAGAAATTCTGTTAGTTCAACAAACTCACCCAAGACATCAACACTGAAAGTACAGGTGACCGTGTTGCCCCCCTCATCCGTAAATGCATAAGATACCTCAGTAGACTCAAAGAACACGTAAGGTGAGGTGATGTTGGCCGGCGATGTATCAAGAGTCAAGGTGCCAGACGGGTTGTTGTCGCGGGCGGTCGGGATGTCAAATGTCACTGAGACTCCATTGACACTGTCTCTGGTAGCATAAATCGGTAGAGGGCAGAAGGTCAGGACTGGAAAAATGCAATCTGTCAAAAAAAGGAACGGAGATGACAAATATATGAATGTATTGAACACCATTTTTGGCCTTACAGTTTCAGGGGTAATCCTCTCAAGCAGTGAAACATATCAAAGAAAAATTGATGAGACATCAAGCAAATATCAGAGAAATATGAAGCAAATAACAATGACATATACAGCAAGTATTACTCAAATATCCAGCAAATCATCACTGAAATATCAAGCAAGTGCCAAGCAAATATCAATGAAATATCCAGCAATTAATACTGAAATATCAATCCAATATAAATGAATATTAAAGCAAAGTTCCTTATGGTAAACAGTGCTCCTTAGTAATGAACCTTGAGGACACAGCTTGAATTTGAGAAGCCCTAACCCTACATTCATTGATAAACAGACTTATGGTGATAAGGATCTAACCTTTGCAATCTGTTGATAAGTTTTTGATATCCACGTCCCAAAGTCCTTGCCCTCCGCAGGACACTTGCGACACATCCCCAACAAGACTGAGTCCATAGGGGCAGAAGAAAAGGCAGAGAGTATCAGCTCGTGGACTACCAGCCATGCAAATGGACGGAGTGACCTGCATGGATTCGGGTAATGACAGGGCGTCGCACGTGATCACTGTGAATAGAAGGGGATACCACTTAAGTCAGTTTGGAATAAGTTAGGATACTAATCCTTTAAGCTATAAAGAGAAAGCGAAAACTGCCGTTCTGCGTCAAATAAAAAAATGCTTTCATTCTGCGGCCTGAGTGAAGTTTGAATCAGGGATAACTTTTCCATTTCCAATCTGCGCTGTGTTAGTGTTCACAAAGTCTTGTATGTGAAAATTAACGAGTGTTCGACGTCACTCGCCAAGTTGGATCTGTAAACAAACTGTCAATAACTTGTGGATTTTGCTTGATAACCAATGCACAAAAAATACTCTAGATAGCAAGTCATGTACATGAAACCCAGAAATAAAAACGTGTCAAGACACTACAGACTTGTAAGATGGTGCCTAGAAGGATTCCCTGGCCTGACTTACATTCACAATGCGGTGTCTCCTCTCTCTGCCAGTACATAGAATCACCATTAAATTCACACGAAGCCTCACTGGAACCCACCAATCGGTAGCCGGCGATGCATCTCAGGTGACAGACACAGCTGTAGATGCGACAACAATCCCCCGCATACTCCCCATGGGAAGGGATCGGTAGGATGGGGCAAACTCGCTCTGATTAGGAAAACGACATGGAATCTATTAATGTACTACCATACGATGGTGGTCAGCCCATCTTTTAAGATGTAGGAAATCTAGTTTAGCTACAGTGATTTGATCAAAGATTATAGAAGGAAGTGACGGATATGAAAACTTTAAGGTTGTAATAAAAAATGATCAAACACACAAACAAAACAAAATCAACTTGCAGCAAACATTTGCTGATGTCAAGCGATAAACACTGCATGTGAAAGATTTACAAATGACTCACCAACTACTTCAACTTGGAAGGAACAGCTTGCGGAGTTGCGGGTCCCATCGACAGCCATGCAGGAGACCCCGTGTTGACCCAGGTTAAACTCTCCTGGCTCTGGGTCACAGGTCACGGCAGGCTGAGAGTCGCTGTTATCAGAGGCTGTAACCTGGAAGTCGACCTGGGCCACGGTGGAGCCTCTACCAGCATAGGCAGTCAGTGCAGATGGACAACTCAATACAGGACTGTCAATATCTACAATGTCAGTAAATATACAAATATTGCCTGGTTATGAGGGCACTAGTTGTATATGGACTATGTTATATTCACTCATGTATCAGAGTTCAAAAAAAACCACTATGGACAAGTGTAAGTCATTCAATACTGCCATTCCACACACTGATTTTTTTCAAACTGCAATTGAGGAAGGGATACAGTTGCAACCACATTTCAATGCATGACATTTAACCAATCTGCCCCCAAATCCCATAAATTCAAATTCTGTCGCCCAAAAAATAACATCTCAAATCTCACTTTCATCAAAGACTTCAAAGTCAGACCTGCCCATTTGCCAACACTCACCAACACACTCGATCCGCGATACGTTGGCCGACCACCTTCCGTTGCCCACACAGTGGACATTGGTACTGCCCACTGGCTCAATACGGAAACCAGCTTGGGAGCAGGAGAACATGCAGCTCTGGGGAAATACAGGCCGGCTGGAGCAAGATGACGGAGAAACGTTGATACCGGCGCCGGGCGTCAAGACTGGACACTCAATTTCTGTCACAGACAAACAGACACGTTATTGATTGAAAAGAAAAAGTAAACACTTTTAAGCATTATTTGAAGTTTTGCATGGTTTTTGTGAAAGACAGTGCCTGAGGTAAGCGAGAAAACGATGTAGAAATAAACCAAAGTGTCTTATTTGAGAACAAGTTCGTCATTTTTGGAGAGTTTTGCCAAGAATGATTTACCATTGCAGACGAGATCAGTTCCTGACCAGGTGCCATTTGCCAGACATCGAGACCTCCCACCATCGCTAGTCTGAGCCTCGTAGCCATTCTCACAGTAGAAGGAGCACTCAGTGCCATAAGGTTCAGAAGGGAGGCTGCAACCAGACTTGATGGAGTGGGGCGGGGCTGTCTGGGCAGGGCATCTTACAACTAGAAAAAGAGAGTTTCACGTGGATAGTAGAAAAGAGAAAGTGTGGATTGAACAGAACATTTGAGGGGGAAGCTACAGTCATTAATACAAACTCCCAAACTCAGTCTCTCAAATTTGGTGGATTTTGAAGGATTCAAGAGGGTCACAACTAGTTCAGACATCAGATCAACTATTCATGTAAATGTTTCAAGTCAGCAAATTTCGCTGCAAATGTTTTCAGACGTACTTCAAATTTTCCCCAAAGAATGAACTGGTCTTTAGGGTTGAATAAGACATAAGCCAATGAAACCAGTAGCTGAGACAGAGACTGGGGACCAAAGGACGGCTGGTTAAAATTACTCAGCTGTGGAAATTTAAAAAAAAAAGGGGGGGACCCACTGGACACCATATGACACTAAGGGGCGCTGTTCATGTATACTTAAATCTCTTATTTAATTAAGCTTACATCAAAAACGAGTAAAGCTTTTGTACTTATAGGCCTTCTTCAGTACTAGTGAATATTACACATTTTGGTACTTGGGAAGTTAAAAAAAGAACTCAAAAGTATGAAAAACTGGAGGGGCTGATCCAACAGCACATCTCCCTGTCAAAAAATTGGGGTTATATATACCTCCATCTCTCTGGGACTTAAGCTTCTGCAATGAACCAAATATAGCTCTATTTTATAACGAAGATGTTGGGATTACATACTGGTGCACACAGTGGTCTCTCCATCCCAGTAGGGCATGTCATCACCGGTCAACTGACAAGTCCTCTGTCGTGAACCACTCAGCGTGTAACCGATGTTACACCTCAAGGTGCATTCGGTGCCGGCGATGAAGCCAGGGTGGTTGCATTGGATGGAGCAAGAACTGGGAGCTTGGAGTCTCTCACAACGATGCACTGGGGGAGGAGGGAAGGTACAAGGAGGATGGCGACAAGAGAGGTATAAAGAGTGACAAATAGGGTGAGAGATGGGGTGATAATGGCCTCTGTAAAACACAACAGAAAAATCAAGGTAACTGACTAGTTCCTGCCCTCCTCCTTCCAAAATTTATTGTACGCATAAAAGTCAGTGGGACCAGCCTATCTTAGTTCACTTTTGTTTCACAAGTCACATATTGTTAACAATGACAAACAAACCTGTGAAATAAGTGAAAAGCAAACATGAACGTGCCCAGTAATCACTATGGTTCCCTTGAGAATGTTTGACCACAATTACTCAAAACATAAGCAGAAACCAATATTGTTAAAAAAAAAAAGGACAGCTGCTTTTTTTTTTTAACCACCTTGGAGACACATGATATATTATCCAGAATCAGGTCAGATGGATAGGCATGGCAAGTATGAGACAGGGACAGACACATCAGGGTATACACATAGTGACGCATAGATGACAGTAAACTGCATCTCACCCTCAACGTTGACGATGATGTCACATTGTTCAGAAAGCCCCACCGGGTCTGAGGCAAAGTAAGTGATAGTGGTCTGACCTTCAGGGAAGAGGCTTCCTGGAGCTAGGTGGCCTGCTTCCCTTTGACAAGACAAATCAGATATCATCTTAAAAGCTCACATTGAGAGCAACATTCTCTGAGGGGCCTTGTCACCCCAAGACAGCTGCGTTTGAGATCTTCCAACATTCTAACGGTTGTAATACTTTCAATGCATAATTTTCCACTTTCCCTTTTGGTGATATGTCTGTTTATAGTGATAACACAACCAACAGCTGATTTTCAACTATGAAAATAAAAGAACAAACAGCCCTCTCTTTTGCAAACAGCTTGTTACTTTTACACCAAATCCGCTTTAACCACCAACCTTGTGACTGTGACATTGCCAGAATTGTCGGTGGCAGTCGGTGGGTCAAAGGTCACTCTCTTTGAGGTCGTCCCAAACTCACTGCTGACGTTCACGTGCTGCGGACAGGCCACATTGAATCTTGGCCTCTGCTCGTCTGCAATTTTTTGTCAAAGGTTATCATTTATTTCCTATGCAAGTGAAGTGACCGTATCAAAGATGTCCTCCAGTTAAACACTGTACAGCCCTCTGCTGGTTTTTTTTACCATGGTAACAGGCAAAATTCCACAGGTTGGATTATAATGCAAAGTAATGAAAAAGCAGTATATCTGTGCATGAGGTCAATGTATTTGAGTTGTTCAAGCAATATGATATCGAAAGGCGGACAGTACTGTTCCGTTCAATAGAAACAATCCACAATACCATTGACAGCAACATTCATTGAACTCAAAATAGATTGTCACCAATATCTCTTTTACATAGTGACATTGCAGGACTCCCAGCATGCTTTGCTGTCTACATCTTAACTTCTCGTCACTATGTAGGTCTCCGAGATCATTCAGAAACCTTCCTCTGTCAACATTCATCAATTTCGGTTGCTGCCATGTCTGCCATTTTCAACGGACTGTAGTTGTTAATGCACTGCAGACACTCACCAATGCAGACCGCATTTTCACGGCTGTCCCAGGACCCGTTATCAGTGCACGTCTTGCTGTTGGGTCCCTCCTGTCTGAAACCGTCGTCACACGAGAAGCTGCACACCGTGTTGTACGGTTGCGTCCCGGGCTGAGCACAGAGGGCGGGCTGCACCAATCCATTGGGAACAGGAGGAAGGCCTGGGCACATGATTATCACTACAGAAACAAGACAAGAAATCGTATAAAACTATCTTCACCCATCATGGGGCATCATTTTTCAAACTAATTTTTTTTTACATCAAATCGATGTATCAAGTTCTGCAGAAGGTTTACTTTGGGTCAAATCTTTTATTCAATTTTAAACCTACATACCACATTCTGATAACAATTTATCATGAGATGAAACTTTACAGTTTGAAATGTGTGACTGTGCTAGATTTATCAATTCCTTGTCAATTCTTGCAAAGTAATTAAACAGCGATATTGGTAACCTTCTTGATTTGAAATGCTTCACCTGTGCATTGGAAGTCAGGTCCACTCCATGATCCATCCGCTTGGCACTGGCGGTTGCGGTTACTCTCTCCGCTAGCTGTCCTGTGACCCAGGTCACAGTAAAATTGGCAGGTGTCCCCGTAGGTGGCAGTGTTGCCATGGCAACCGCTGATGTAACCATCAGTAACAGTTGGGTATCTACAGGTGTTGACTGGGATTGAAGAACAAGAAAATCAATTGTTCCGATTCAAAAGAAATAAATTGAGAAAGTTCAATGTCATGCCTTATAGGAAGTCACTCAAACTTTAATCTCTTGTAAGTAATTACTAACTCTTTGCTGTGATTTGAAATGCGCCAAACTGGACAAATCGTAGAACCAAATTCTGCAGCTCACCCACGCAAGTTGGCTGAGAACCGGTCCAGTATCCTTGGGTGCTGTCTGCGGCCACACGTAGGCACTTTCTCCTCAGAGTAACGCCCCCTGTTGACAGTGTGTAGCCAGTCCTGCAGCTGATGTCGCACTGGGAGCCGTACACGACACGATGGGAGCACGTGCCCTGGCCAGATGTGAGACGCAGTATGCCATTGGTCGGAAGTGGAAGTCCTGAACATCGGGTCACTACAGAAAAAAACGCATGCACATGTTATTTGTCATCAGAAAAGAACGCTGTTGACAATGTACAGCAACTGTCAAACTGAACGTAGGTTTCCATGGTTCCTTGACCCTTACCTCAATTGATACAGCAAGTTAATGCTGACATACCTTTATGGACCACTCTCATTATACCAACTAGTCATACGGGTGGTCAAATACCAACCTTGGCTAGTTTCAGATTTCACCTGAGAGTGTGCATTTGCCGTATCACTTAGAAAGATGCCTGTCTTTTTATTCAGACCGTAGTAGTGTTTATTATTCAGTGTTTTTGTGGCTACATAAAAATGAGCAAATACTTGTTTTGTGTTTGTTCCAACAGCCATTTGACCAATCACTGATAGTCCAACAACGTGACTGTGACGTAGGAGGGGTAACTGGCCCAATAGAACGTTGTCTACTGTCTACAGAGTTTGGACCTTTGGAAGGAAGAGCCAACCCTATATAACTCTGTCTACTGTAGAGTTCAGACCTTTGGTCTCTAGTTGCATAGAGCAGGAACCCGAGTTGCCAGCGTTGTCGGTCGCCGAGTAGACCAGTGAGTAGGTCCCTTCTTCCAAGGTACTTGGCTTAGGGCCGGTGACAGGCACGGTGTTGATGGACAGCAGCACGGCGGTGATCTCACGGCCAGCATCCGTGCCCTGTATTAAAGCGATATGAAACTTGCAGATTGTCATCTTGTTAAAGACTTCTACCAGTTTAAATAAAGCTTTTAAGGCAGTAGGTCTAAGACAAAGGTAGCAGTTATTGACACATGCACAAACAACCATTGATTTTAATTCTAATCTTTTTAAATGTCTAAAATGAATATACTCATACTGAATATGGATCAGTCTAAACAAATTGAAATGTATTCCAAGTTTTTTACAGATTTGAAAGAAAGCATGGACAAACTTACAATGTTTCTCTTCACTTTGCATCGTGAACTCAATTCAAGATAGCTCAATGATTCCAACCAAACCGTCTTTTTTAAATACCACTTAAAGTAACAAATAAAATGTTCTGTTTATTTGGGGTGGGGGGGGATAAATTCCTACCGTGACTGGCTCCCAGTCCCAAGGGACTGAAACTATTCCGTGCCCTTCTCTGGCAAACACGACTTGATCTGAAGGGCACTCCAGCACTGGATCCGTGACGTCTGTGTGTTTAAACAACAAAGGATCTGTGACTATTTTGGCTCAGCACTTTCAGTCTACGGAAAATAATGCAGGAATCTGAAGCCATTTTGAAAATTCAGGAAATATCCACACCCCTGTTGGGACAAAAATTAAAGTAATTTGAAGACGGAGACACCAGAAATCTTCAAACCAAGGAAAACACAAGACAAATATTAACACAGCCTTAATTTTGAATTCTTTCCCCAGATTGTTCCTTGACTTGAACACTGAATGCACATCAAGTCACCTTTTAAGTAACAGAGGTTGGACTGTCCTCCCTCAATCCTGCTAAATTCTCTTAAAATCTCCTTGTGAATTGTGAGCAATCAAGATGCAGTAGGGGTTTAACGATGCAACTGAAGGAAAAAGACAAACATAGTCTCAGAAATAATTACCCTGACAAACGGTTGCGGTTCCATCCCATCCCCGTGACACGAGGCAGGTTCGACTGGCCGAGCCTGATAGAGTGTAACCAACGTTACAAGCTGTGTTGCACACTGTATCGAAGGGTTGCCGTGACGACACAGGTCTGTTGCTTCCGTTGCGTTGGCAGGTGGACACGGTGCCATGGGCAGGTCTTGACAGAGACGGACAAGTCACAACTGTGAAGGACAAACAAGATTACGTGCTGTAGAAGACAAATGGTCAAAATTGGCAGGTAGCCAGAACTTACAGGTAGCCTGGATTAACAGGCAGAAACTGTTAGCAGGTGTGGACTGCCCAGAGTAGGCAAGCGCTAAAATTAGTCATGATTAAATTCTAAGTTTAATTGTTGACCGATTTCCTGAGATTTTGTTGCAAGTTTCTAAGAAAAAAGCTAATTATTTTCCATATTTTCCTGGTGACATTACAACAGAGAATGCTGACTTCATCCTCATTTTAGAATGTCTTACTTCGAGTTTCCCACCTCCAAGCTGGACAAAACTGTGTACAGTGTCAATTGAATTTGTTAAGGAAAACATGAGAAGTGAAAAAAATTTGGGGAATCGACCGATTTCAGGAAGAACTGCAAGCTGGCAAAAACTGAAATGAGAAATTCCTAGCCCATGCGTGATGTAAATAACGTGCAATTTGTAACACACACTAGCAGTCAGGTTACACTGAAGTCAACAAAAACCATTCACTGTTTCATTAACATACTGGTGCATGTGATGGTTCCACCGGACCACACCCCGTAATCGTTACTGTTGCTCTGACACCTTCGATATGCCGTTGATGTTGGCGTGTAACCACGGTTACATGACAGTCTACAGGTGGTGCCGTAAGGGACCTGGTCTCCGGTGCAGCCGCTCTTCACTCCATTTACTGGTGCAGGCAAGTCACTATGTGCACAGGTGATCACTGAAACAGTAACACACACCTGGAATGAGACTATGGTCTCATATTTTGACAGACAGTCTTTCAACTTTTAAAGTTACATACAAAGAGTACATTAACAAAATGACTCATAGCTTCCAAACCACTTTTCACATTTGCCAGTGTTTGAAGCTTAAATGTAGCTTGGAAAAGTGCAGTGAAGAAGTAGATTGGTCAAGCAATTTTGTTTTTCTTACGCTGAGCAAGCTCAACAAAAAATTGTCAGAAGACCCACCTTCACATTGTGGTAGGGTCTGAAGCCACTGACCATCAGGCCCACAAGTTATAGTCCGTGTACCAGTCAACCTGAAGCCTTCAGAGCATGCGTAAGTACACGTGGTACCATAGGACACTACTTTACCGGCTGAACAGGTGCCACTGTTGGTTGGGGACAGTCCTTCACCTGGAGTTAGGGTGTTACACCTGTTGACTGGCAGAAACAATGTAACAAGGTAAAGACATGAGAAAAAAAGTTACTTAAATTCAATTTCAGAGAAGGACCCTGAGCGAGAAATTAAATTTTGCTCTTGCAACAGATTTTTATTTTCGAATATGTGAAATTCCGTTTCTGTCCAAAACAGATATATTCATTTATACCTTACTAGGTAAAGAGAAGCAATTATGATAAACTGCCTTGCCCAAGGACACTTGAGACCCATGATTCCTGGCTGGATTTAAACCCACGTCATAGGGTACAAGCCCCAAACAGTATCCTGTCAGCATTCCTGCCATCCGTAAATCTAATAACACCCAGGAACCATAGACATTCGACTCTTTGATTTATGAGAGAACAATCATATTTATAAAGACTTGAAGAACCAGCAGTTATCACCACGACAGGGAGCGTAAAAGTTTCCAAAATCAATCTTACTTTGGCATCCCGTGGTTGAGCCTGACCAGGACACGCCAGTCTGGCCTGGCAGGACCGTGCACCGTCTGTCGGCACTGCCGGTGATGCTGTAACCTGTGTCACAAACAAAGTGGCACCACGTCCCGTAGGCATTGCCGCACCTCGAGGAATCCCTGAAACGGCCATGTGCGGGGGCAGTCAGAGAAGTGCATCGCAGAACTACCATAACGACGAAGTAAAGAACAGTAATTGATATGACAAGTACAAATTAAGCTTGACTACTGCCAGTGAAGAGATGCCTTCCTGAACAATGCTTAGCCAAACTGAATCAGGTTTAATCACTGGTCGATTTTGCCTGGTGCCCTGGACATGTTTTTTTTGCATAGGTTTACTAAGGGAAATTGACCACTGAACACAAAATAATCACTGAATGAACTTGGCCCAGATTGTTCAGCTGCCCAGAAAAATCATCCTGTAACCCTTTGTGTTACAGCTGGGAATACAGCTCCACACGCAGTGGTCAAAGGTGCAAAGGTCATATGCAAAGCACAGGTGGAAATTAACATCCAAGGAAAGCTCAGACTAAACATTCGTAAGTTAATTAGTTCTGATCCTAAGTCATTTCTGGATCGCTGTTATAGTTCCCTAGCCAGTGGCTTATCTATAGGTGCAAGTCATAGGGTACTTTCTGCTGTTGTCAAGTACGTAATACGGATATAACTTTGACTTACTTGCACAGCTCGGCTGAGGTGAGGTCCACGACCCACTGGACTGACAGGTGGAGCGTTCTGACCCGACCAATCGGATTCCTATGTCACAGCTGAACGTACATGTTGCCCCCTTGATATGCCCGTTGGGGCAATTAACCTGAAGATTGTGACCGCTCTGAGGTGCTGGTGTACACATTACCACTGTAGAATATAATAAATGTCTAACAGCGTCACCAGTGAAGTGAAGTGTTACTTGCATTTTATCCTAGGTGCCTACTGACTGAAAAAATGAGTTCACATTTAACTTATGCATATGTGGTTTTGATTCTGTTAATGCGGGAATGTAAGATTGAAGCCTTCTGATATTAATGCTGCTGTCTCGGTCGTAAAAACACTTTCAAAGCCTTGCAGATGAACAGGATGATTTCTCCAAGGAGATGACTACTGTTTATGTTGGCTGTACATGCACAGATCAAGTGCACTTGTCTATAGTCTCTGGGCAATAATACAGGAAGATTTCAAAGAGAAAATAAACATCTGTTGACATTACATATGACCCAGGAATGCTGGAGAATAGTGGAAATTGTGGGGAGGGCAAAAAGTACGAGCACAAGCACACTTCTCTAAAATCTAGTCCCCTTTGCATCTTATCCCCTCTGAAGCCAGGATTTCACTGTTTATCTTTATGTCGGGAAGGCGACATTATCGGCTCAATCAATGAGTACTGCACACAGGTGTCCGGTCCACCGTTTTGGAAAGTATCAGCCAGATTGATCGATGTTGATCACTAGGCTTGGACGGTATTCCAGTATTACCGAATAGTAGTGGTATTTTTCAATACCGAAAAGTACCAGCTGGTAATCCAGAAGTACCAGCAAATACAGTATGGCATTTCAATTCTGTATTTGGGCAGTTAATAGTAACAGAATCCCCTGGTTGTCAATACAGTTTCTGATGTACACGAGATGTTCAAAACCCTGGTATCATCTAGGTGAAAACGCGAGTTTTAGGCAGCTGAATTTGGATATTCATGTAAATGAGAATTCAGGGTGCCAACAAACCTCGAACAGTTACAGAGAAGGAGCAGTCTCGTGTGTTGCCTTGAGCATCTCTGGCCCTGTAGCGTATGATGTGAGACCCTTGACTGAAGCGGCTACCACTGGCGAGGCCTTGAGTCCGGGTGACCGTCAGTCCAGTCCGCACGTTGTCGGCAGCAGTCACAACCCAAGTGACCATGGCACTGGTTCGTCCATCCTCGGCCTCGGCAGACACGGAGCTAGGGCAGGAGATGCTGGGCGCCTGGGTATCTAATGAACAGGATGTCATGAAACAGCAGTAACAAGGTGACCAAGCAGAGACGTATCAACTGAACAAACCTGATTTCACAGCACTAGGCTTGTCATCCAAAATGCCTCTGAGATAAACTTAAGAGACCCAGTAATCAAATCCACTCCAGAAGGATAGGTAAAAAAAATATGATCATATTTTGCTAATGTAATCTACCAGGAAAGTTCTAGGGACTAGTCAGTTTGTCAAGCCAGATCAATGCTTTATCTTTCCCTCAAGAAACCCTGGCAACATCCAATAACAGACTTTCAATGTCCTTGTGAATGGTTATTCAGTGACGATAAAATCAAGTGCTGTATAATCCATCCTTTGCATCAAAAGCTTACACAACTGAGTTACCGGTACACACTCTCACCTCTACAAGTCGGAGAGGTGCCCAACCACGTGCTCCCGCAAGTTCTTGTGTAGGTGCTCCCCCCGGATGACAATCCAAAGCCCGAGTTGCAACGGAATGTGCACACACTGTTCCACCGGTTGCCATTGGTGCAGGTGATTTGTCCATTGGCGAGGCTAGTCAATGCTGGACTGCAGGTTTTCACTACAGATCAGCCAGAAAAAAAAAAGGTCTGAATGCGTTATCATACTGGGAAATATTTGTACCATATTCCGTCGAAATGTCAAGCAGTGAGGTACTGACCTGGGGATCTCAGTAAAAAGCTGCCCTGGGGAGTTTGCACAACGTTGCAGAAGAAGTAAATTGGATCTCAAATTCAACCATATTGCAACGTGCTTGGGAGTTGTTAAAACTGGACCCTAGAGTGCAGACCTGGGAATGGCGTTTTGGTGCTAACCTGGGAACTCAGATACTGCCCTGGAAGTTTCCATGACCTGGAAATTCCAGTGACTTGCTGCCCAGGAAATTACAAGGAAACCTGGGTCTACAGTAGATCCTTGTGACCTACTGACTCGGGAATCCCTATGACATGCCGTCCTGGACCTCTAAATGACCTCTTGACCTGGGAAGATGCTGACCTTGGAATCTCAGAGATTTGCTCAACGATACTGTCAAGGTGATTTTGTCTGAAAAATTACTTTAATGAATTTATAAATAAATTTCCCGTCACCTTGACAAGTTGGGAACCCCCTATTCCAGACTTCATTAGTCCGACATGTGACTGAGGAGTATCCAACCAGATTGTACCCAGTCGAGCAGCCGAATGTACAGGACGAGCCAGCGATGTTGGACTTAGTGCAGGTGTGAGTCCGATGACTGCTTGATCTAACACTCGGACAACGAGGCACTACAAGGAAACAAAAATTGTCATTAAATATGTAAAATCACATTGAAATTGGAGAATTTGGGACTGTTAGGGTAACACCTTAGACCTTCAACTCATGGAATCTTGAGAAGTAGTAAGGAAAACTGTTTCTACTGAACAGGGCCTAAATGTAATCCAAAAAATTAAAGTCAGTCAGTCTGTCAGTGCATCCACCAGCCCATCCACCAGCCCATCCATCACTCTTCCTTCCTCCATGGCTTGCCTGTCCATCCAGTCAGTCAGTACGTCAGCTGATGGTCAGGTGACTCACTGGTTGGTTGGTCAGTCAGGCAGGCAGGCAGGCAAGCAAGCAAGACGAGTGAACACAGGAAGAGGCCCATACAATCATCATCCTAACTAACACTGAAACTAATCAATGCTGCGGATTGGTAACACACGTAAAGTTGGTTTGGGAAACCGTAGATTGATATTAATTGGAAAGGCACTTACCATTGATGGTTATCTTTATGTAACAGTAGTTGGTGTTCCCAGCTCCATCCCTAGCCCTGTACGTCACAGTGGTCACTCCTTCATAAAACCGACTTCCAGAGCCTGGCCCACGTATGCGACTAAACAGACCAAAAAAACCCGGGTCCATGAATATGGTGAGGAATCAAGCGGAGTGTGTTGCTAAGCCTGGGCGCCAGTAGGCTAGTAAGGTGTATGGTGGCAATTTAACCTCGGGGGGCTAGACACCCAAGAGATTTGAACAAGGGACGATACAATAACATAGGCGTAAATCCTGGGTGAGGGTAGTGGGATTTTGAATCATCCCCTACCACTTTTTTGTGATAAGCAAAAAAAGTTAAAGCGGATTGTGAAAGATTTTCAGGAATTTCCTATGACTATATTGTTTGCAATATAAAAAATTTAAAAGAGGGACAGTTTAAAAGGCTATATACATGCCATCTTGTGCTCGAACTCATCCCTAAACTCTATAAATTGTACTCGGTTAACTTGATCCCAGTTGCGCAGTACCCAAAAGAAATTGGGATTTTTTTGATACTAATTTTTTGATACTAACCTTTGACCAAAAATTTCACATAGTGTAAGGCACCCGTAGCAAGTCACGCAGTGTTTTTATCGATTCTAAATCAAGTATTCATGAATGCTTCTTGGCACTTGGCAGCACTCGTAGTATCGCTGGTGTACATTTTTTTAAACTAACAATGCAAATTTCCATAATGTTTTGGCCCACTCGAATGTACTCAATTATTTTTGCAATCATACTCGGCCTGTTCTCAGACTCTGAAAAACTCGAACTCAGATTTTGGGTACAGCAGGACTCGATTAAAAAGTAGGCCTTCTTGGACTCGGCCGTACTTCGCACTACGGTATGTGTACTCGGAAAACTCGATACTCGAGTTTTGGTACTCGTCAACGTCACTTGGGCAGCTTGATCGACCATCATTTAGGCCCATTTGTGGGGCAACTTCTACTCCAAGGTCACAAACACGACTGTGCCACTGTCATTCCTGGGCGGTACCAACATCAGCATTCGCGACATGTCGACACGCGGCATCGAGTACTTCTACATCAAATTCAGTTGCTTGCCCTGATGAAGAAGGTACTCAGTTACCGAAAGCTCGGCAATCACATATTTCAGAGCACTGATTTGATATTTTATTCTTGTCGATATTCTGATCACGATGCTACGCAGCCCTTTCAATCTTCGACATCAAAGTCTGCTTCTGAGTTAAACAGTGGCTCGGCAGGGGCCGCACTTCTCTTAGTTTTTCTGATGCGTCGGGAGGCTAGGCAACTTCAGCGAAGGTCACCGTGACCACATAGACGGGGGGGGGGAGTTCCTCGTCTTCTTATAAACAAGTTCTCCTCCAGGAGTCTAAGGTCTCCTGGAGACAGAACGCGTGCACGCCGGTCGGCGACAAGCTAATGCTGACCTATGATGACCACCTTGACAGTTGTCATACAGCGAAAAGTTGGCCAGGAATTTACGAAGTGGAGATGCGTGCGACTCTCACTCCAGTCACGTGTGTGCCCGCTTGGCGGGCTGGCTTTGAATCCACAGTCAGAAATCATCGTTGGTAATTCTTTGACGCGATATCTGTACTTCTGATTTTTAAATGACTCGATATACTTGAAATTGAACGTGCAAGAAAACTGCTATTTATTAATTCAGATTCAAATAACTTCTTGTACCGGTATATTTCTCTCCATCTCAGATTTACATTTGCTATCTGATTATTGATTTCTATAATTGCCCTCTTATAAGACTGTTCATCGGTCTATCTGCCTAGCATATCCCTTCCCACTTCTGCTAATACCTGTTAAATGTCTTTATTTAAGTCCTTCGGTCTTTATTCATTTAACAAACGATTAAGGACTTGACAAGCTTCAGTTTACCTAGTTCACAGGGTGCACGTCTGCACCGATCTTGTTCATTCCTTTCCGAGGAAATAAAAAGCCGAAATATAGAAACCAGTGCAACTGAAGAAGTTGAATAAAAGCTATGCATCTGAGATAAGCTTGCACTTTACTTCAACTACAGTTATGATAAATGATAACTAGTCTGTGCATTAAAAAAGTAGGCCTATTTATAACTAAATTTAGTTTACACTTTGTAACAGAAAAGTCTGGGAAATTCATTCGTGTATCACAGTAAAAGATAAATGGGTCTCTGTCAATTTTCTTTTCATATAATGTACAATCGTTGTGTAGCATTAATGGTGCACTTCTCTGGCTTAATTTTTTATTTCATTTTTTTTTTTTTTTTGAGTGTGGCAGGTTCGAATAAGGAAAAGAACTCTGTATTCAGTTGTCCGTCTGTTTTTGAAGGTCGCGGAGTTTGTTCTTACCTCAAAGAGGCCGAT
Organism: Acanthaster planci; assembly: GCF_054643075.1. Taxonomy (NCBI): domain Eukaryota; kingdom Metazoa; phylum Echinodermata; class Asteroidea; order Valvatida; family Acanthasteridae; genus Acanthaster; species Acanthaster planci. Next base: position 6,433,014 of record NC_141795.1, read on the forward strand.
CCCCGGTCATCAGTTGCCTTTGGCGTGCTGTAGTACACCGCCCGACCACCGTCCGCTGCGGTGGTGGTGAAGGTGTAGGGACCCGGACAGGAGGAAAAAGTTGGCGCAGTGGTGTCTGGTGGACGGCGAAAAACAAACAAATCATTTGAAGGACTAGCTGGTACGGTAATTCGACAAAACGAATGGGGCAAGGAGTCAGCTGACTCGGAGGGAAAGACGCCTTATGGCTTGGGTTTGTGACAGTCACAGGGTTGGGGATTCGAATCCAGAAATTGCACCATTTTGAGCACGGGCGCTATACCCTATACCTCTCTCCACCCGAGGATGGGCACTAATTGATGGGGTATGTATCGGTGAATTTGCGCTGACTATCGGCTGTCCAAATTGGTTTTGTCGACTAACGAGCACAATCTATAACAGCCGCACCCGAAAACCAGGCAATGTCGCTGTGTGTGTCGCTCGGACTCAGTGTACAGTAAGTGCAAAATATCTCGGCTGAGAAAATGCACTCGCAAAAATTATCACAAACATGACAAGAATCGCATTGGGAAACGGAAGCCTGAACCATCCAGCAGTCATTATTCCTCAGTCAAACTAAATGTGATATCGGGAGAAATGACTTTCGCGATGATGAAAGTGGACGAGGCATCACGAGACCTCATGACAAGGCGTGTTCACCTGGTGGGGGTGGGGAACGCCGGCGTCTGCGCCTCCACCACCAGCTCTCTGAGGAAGAAAATACAAGATACAAAGACGTTGATCTCAGCTTTAGCACAGAGCAAAGTTGCAGCAAGGTTTCCAAAATCTTCTCAGTGTTCACCTTTTCCAAATAGGGCCTGACGTGGGGAAAACATGTGAATTCTAGACCAACTTTATTCACTACACTGTCTTTACACAAAACCCACAGAAAAGAGTTAGGGTCACACACGCTCCGAACTGCTTAAACTACGACCCCTTCCACCCGTTAAACGACGAGAAAAATGGGGGGAAAGGGTCATCGGTAAGATGTACGACGAGTTTGGAGGCGCAGTCAGTTTCCAAACACATTAATGAGCTAACAGGGACTCCCTGGAAGAATCTTAGGCCACGTGATTATACCCTATGACAACTCCACTTTGTAAAGGTATCTGTGCTGTATAAGAAATTCTAAGTCTACGCAAATTAATGTTTAGGCCTGGACACCAAATTCTAAAAGTTCATTTACCCGCAGGAGCTATCAGAAGATTAAGGAGAATCAAGGAAACGACAACCGAAGTCTTGAAATGCATCTCCCCCTCCGAGAAGTGAAACAACAGACGACTGTTCGAGTTTTGTAGCAGTTGACACAGGGAGCGAAGCACGACAAGTTGCCTCTTCCACTGTAACCCGCAGAGTATAGGCCCTTGCCTACCTCGAAAGTCTTTTCAACGTCCCTTATCAGCTGCATGATCACATTCAATGCACTTGTATGTGCCACCCCCCCCCCATATAACATTAGTCCTACCCACAGGATGTGTGATTGACTGATTAATGATCTATATTGTCATTGGAGAACTCAAAAAGTACAAGGGTACAGATAAAGATTATAATTGGCACATTTTCCTGTATGCATCATTACCTAAACCACTGCTCCCCCGAGTTGGCAAAAAGGTTACAACAGGACGTCCCTTTGGACTAGTCGGGGAATCCCCCTGCCAGCCAGAGGATTTCCCCTGGTGAGACCCCACCTTCCGGTTATTGACAGATTTAACGTCTGCTGTACATTTGTTTATTCAGGCATAATTAAAAAGTGCAAACGCCGATTAAATGTAATCAACTGACTGAGAGAATCACGATTTTTTTATTTATGAACGCACAACAAGATTTGCCTGCCGGACTTCGTCAAAATGTGACGTAAGACGTCCCTATAGGACTCTGCTGGGGTTCGTCAGAGCGCTTTATTGCTCATTTCTACCACATCTCGTTGCCCCAAACCAACAAATTTATTAAGAGCAGAATGAGCAAGGAATGAGCAAATGAGGAACAAAAGACGGAATGAACAAGAGCAAGTGAGTAGTTATATCAAACTGTTTTACTAGCCCGTAACTATAGGGGGTGCATGGGGGTGCGTCCGCACCCCCGCGAGACTACAAGGTTTGCTTTTGAAGTGAGAACAGATTTTGAGCTTTAACATTTTGGGCACAAAAGCTGCGTTTCGGTGTTTTTCGCTTCGGCCAATCCCCTCTTCAGGAGTTTACTTTACCCCTCCCTCGAAAAGTCCTAGTTAAGGGCCTGATTTCACCAGGTTCTTGTCATCTCACGATCGTTCTTCCAAGATTCGACATGAATGTCACTGCAGTCAAACGTCTTGATTGCTTGTCACCGTTGTAAGAAAAGCTTCGGACGAAGAGACACATACTTCACGAAGTCATCCAGAAAATGTACATGCAGAAGGACAAACTAAATTGAAAGCTTTTGACGTTGATCTTGAAGCTAGTTAATCAAAATATTCTGATGTGAATAATTCTGAACACGCTTTGGAAACACGTCAATTGAAGAATCGCAAATACAAATCACAGGAACTGAGACTACATGCAAGATTAAAAGAATACAAAACGGAGATGACGAATTGTCAGAAAAGATGAGTCTGACTTTGATTTAGAAGACAAAGTTGCGTAGCTAGAGTGGTTGAAAGAGGCCACAGAGGCCAACGAAGAAAATGGAGTAAAAAAAAAAGTCAAAAGTACCTCCACTGGGATTTGTATGAAATCAAATCAAGGAAAACTGGAAGAACCTCTGGGCAGTCAAGACAAACCGTTTTTCAACATGTAAAATGATTTTCTTTGCTACAATACCTACATCTGTAGCACTGTATCGACTTTTGTCTGGCACAAATATCTGCGCTGCATCTAGGCTTTTTGTTCTACAAAAATAGCCTATAATAGTTGAATGGTTTCTTGTGCTCATTCAAGAATAGTAATTTCCAAATGAGTCAGCGACATGCAAGTTTTATCCGCAGTTATGTACATGCGTGAATAATTTCCTTGTTCAATATTTCCCACATGTGTTTTCTTCACGGTACGCAAGGTTGTGTGGTGACTTTCACAGTCATCTATTTCTGCCGAGTTGAGGAAAAACAACCGTCCGAGAAGGCAAAGCGCCAAATGGAAGGGATGCCTCCAGTCGACTCCTGGCCGTGGGTGGTGGGGTGGCTGGTAACCTGGAAGCACGTTTTCAGGATATCCTTGCATTCATTGGAGTCAGGGTCAGCTGGCTGTGGGATGAGGAAATAGCAAGTTTACCACAGAGAATATCCACTGAACAAATATTAGTCTATTAAATAGTCATTTAGTCATTTGAGAACATTAAATTTGTATGCATAACGTTTTAACACATTCGATTCTTATCAAACTTGCTACTTTATACTCATGCCTGCAAATTCGAAAGCCTTTCCCTTGCTGCAGCCTTAATTTTTGACAATTTGCCGATTTTCTGTTTTTGTAACGTCTTTAGAACTTTGTCCTTTTATACGGTTGGATATAATTTTGCTTGATTGAAAGTTAAATAAAACACTCAAAGCCGCCCAAAAATGTGTAAGAGGATTTACGCCCCTGGGAACAAGGCAAAAATCTGGGCGTTTGCTCCTGGTACATTGTGACAATGAGGGGACAATGTGTGTGTGGGCAGATGACACCTTGTAACGTATTTGTGATGTGCTCACAATTAGAAAAAAGTCTTGATTCCACCCTTCAAATTGGAGATAGTGGCGCTGTGGCAACGCATGTGGACAGTTTATTAGTGCATGGGGTTGCTGGCCAGTAAATCAGCCAAAACCTACTCGCGCTATGCAGTCAAATTCTCCACGAAATGTGGTCCGTGAAATTAAAATATTTTTAGCGAAGACAGGTTTAGGTGAGCAAAACGAATGCCAGCTTGTGTCTGGGTGAGATTTGGAAGAAATCGGTGGCCGAAAACGGTCTATTTTTCGAGAAGTGTAAGCATCGAAATTTCATAATGGCGGGGGCTTCTAATCACCACTGTTTCTTAGGAGTGACCTTCCGTGGAAAAAAATATCTTCAAAAGTCATAGGTTAATGAAAAACCATAAAATGGGCTTTAATTTGATGTGCGTCTCGAACGCCAGAGAAGCTCCTCCCCCCTCTTATTTGTTGAAGTTCAGCTATTTACAAAGATCCTTAAGCGTGAAGCAGCGCAATCTATGGGCAGTCGTAATACGCCCTCTCGCGGCGGTACGTGGGCTCGTAACCCAAACAAGAAAGTGAATGTGCCAAGCAGACATCCACCCAGGGCGTCCTCTGTTGAAATGAAAAATAACTGAACAAGCCCAAAAAAAACTACATGATTTACATCTCTCTTGCCTTCTCAGTTCACACAAACAAATACAAAAATCCACTGATCAGAACCAAACAACACCAAAAAAATTGGTTAAAAAGTACATATACAATTTCAGAAATAAAGGCGCTTTATTTTTGAGCATATAACACTGAAAGCATTTATTTAAAAACGAAACAGACAAGATTATCAAGCCTACAGCTTTGATGTTTGGTAATAAACTAGGCTACAAACCATTTCTTACATGGATAGAAAAGCTGAAGTACATGTGTAAGATGCAGGAAACTACAAAGCATACCTGACAATGAGATCTATCAAAAACTGACAAACTCTAATCAAGACCAAATTTAAAATTACTTAACTAAAAGATCTGACCTTAACAAACGATGATATATTCAGTGCAAAACAATGCATTTATAAATCATTCGATGAGTCACATTTTGAGCCAATGGACCTCAATTAATTCTGCAAATTGAAACATTGCCCTGCCTCTTTCACTCTGGTTTCTTTGTAAGGTTTCCATGGAAACAGGCGAGGCTTCTTTGGGGTACCAGTACAGTTGATGATTGTCTAGTTCTGCAAACGGAAATCGCCTGAGGCTCCTGGCGGCATAAAAACTTGAAAACGTTTGTGGAAAGGTATTCATCCAAAAATCTTCGGAAATTATCCAAAAATACAGAACAGTTCTGGGAAGTTATTTGAAAAACAAACACAGCAACATCATCGCTCACTCAATGTTCTGAACAGCTGAACAGAAATCACATCGAAGAGACTAGTTAGAAGCTGAAAACCTCCAAAGAAAGTCTGAGTAACACCGTTCATCATGCTCCGGTATTAATTACAGGGCCAGCTCCTTCAAAACACATACTAGAGTTACCTAATTTCCTTCAGTAAAGCCAACTTTGACTGATCCTAAATAGTAAGCATCACACATGGGTAGAAGTTGAACTTTATTGGTCAATATTTGAAAAGGGGAAGGAGTCTACCGATTACCAATATTATGCACATCGTGGAAAAATAATGGACTCATTTTTCAAATGAAGGTTGCAAAAGGGGCTTGTCCAATAAACATGCTGTATTATGATATATTTGCTCAACTAGTCTGATTACAACAAAATATAATCTGTGTACAGTGATAACCTCAACTAGCACACCGCCAGTGTAAATGAAACTATTACAAAACTTTCCAGAATTGAAAGCGCTTTCTAAAATTTATTGGATACCCTTTAAATATGTTTGCTTCTTTTAACTTGTATACCAGGCTTTTAACTCTACATAATGATGAGGTTTGCTGTCTATTCTCAGAAAAGACGCTTATAACAAGAGTGATAATTTTGGCATTTGAAGAGTGACTATTTAGCAATGTGAAACTCCTGCAACGGTATCCGTCCAGCTTGGAGAACGACTAGAGTTTGGTATTGGGCAGCTGCAGCAGTCCACTCAAGTTCTGCTCATCAGAGGAAGTGGGCGTGGCTTCAGCAAGGGCTTCGCCGACAGGGCTGGCAGCTGGCTCATCTGCATAGAAAGAGAAACTGTGATGAAATTTTGCATAATTGCTTGAGGAAGTGGATAAATATCGAGGAAGAGTTTAAACAACTACTGTTGTCCGTAACTTGCTATATGTTTGTAAGTTCATCCTCGGGCATTTTCTGCTGCTGTTTGAGGGCGTTGTTTTGTTTTTCAGTTTGTTTTTCTCTTCGTTCGGGGGTTGATCGGAGGGGCGTGCAACTTTAAAAAGATACATACCATCTACTATGGACTGCTTACTTACCTACCTACCCCTGCTATGGACTGCTTACTTACCTACCTACCCCTGCTATGGACTGCTTACTTACCTACCTACCCCTTTAGCGATAAAAAAATTGAAAACACTACCAGTGAAACCACTTGAGTGTTACTTCCAAATGCGCAATACTACCCTGCTAGCAATGCCCATGCAGCTGAACTTTGGACAAGCAAATGTTATTTTCACCAACTTTTATCCCATTATAAACCAGGCCTGTCTCTAATGCCTTTTCCTGATTGCCCAAATCCTGAATAAATCTTGTTTCCAGACATCGGCAAATGCGTAAGAACTGCATGTGTTCCGTCTTCTCGCATATCGCATGTATACACACTGCACCGGGAAAATATTATAAGAATTCACAACAATTTTTCCAAAGGCTTGGAAGCCATGAAAAAGTTACTGGTTTGGTGATTCATGCTACCTAGCTTGCTCTTGTCATTAGATGGTCTCCCTTGGAAGATGTCAGGGATGATGTGAACAGGAGAGGGCTTATCAACCATGGAGAACTTGTCCTCTGGTTTCTGCTTCCTGTAAAGTAATAATAATTTGCTTTGGGTAACGATGTAGGCAGGTATGTTCACGCATTGCCTTGCAATCAATTAAATAAGTTATAGAAGTTTGAACTGGGCAAAGTTTATTAATTAATTAATTTCCTTATTCACCCAGTGTAGGCCCCAAACAGCCGAAGCTGGTTTTCATTGGGGCTCTGCAACAAAACATAAAATTGAAAAAAAAGAAAAATTGTATGTACATTACGATAATAGCAACTAGAGCAGGAACAAAAGAACAAATCATGTAAAATGTAACCCCCCCAAAAAAAGAGGACTCAGGGTCAATTTATCTGTCAATAACTGAAAATTAAAAGGCCTAATCGTTGAATTAAGAAAGGCATGACTAAGGGCAATCAACTCCTAGAAATATAAATCTAAAAATAAGGGGGAAAATTAAGTTCAGAAAAAAAAATAACAAAAACCAAAAAATTATTAAAAAAATGAAATAAAAAATGAATAAATGAATTTTTTTTAATTAAACAAATAATACACTTCTTTGAAGTTCTTGAACCATGGTTGTTAGCTCAATTGTCTGAATTCCACTGGGATAAATTAAACAGGGTGAGGTGTCTCCAGGCTTGGAGGATATTTAAAAAATTATTGCCAGCCCAGCCTTTCTTTCAAATTGAAAATATTACACAGTTCCAGGGCTTGCTGTGTTCACTAAATTCAACTTACTTCAGTTTGAGTGTCATGAATGCGATAGCTGAAACAATGAGGATTAACCCGACGCCAGCAACACAAACGGCAATCACTTTCACGTTATTCATTCCAACTCCAGAGTTTTGGCCGACTTGTGGGTCTGAAAAAGAGAAATACAGAACAAACTTTGCATTTACATAAATACGTCGGCAACGTTCCCCATCTGAGCACCGGCTTCAGACTTGTGATTTAAATTCAGATTTGCATTTCTGTGAATGTCCATTCCCTGGCAAAGTTGGCAGCACATACCAAAGCATTCACTGATGTTAGTTGCCCCTGGGCCACTTGTCACTGTTCCTTCGGGGCAGTGCCAACAGATGTTCTCCCATTCATCTTTGTAGGTGTTGACGGGACAGGGTTTGTAGATGTAGTCATATTTGTGGCCGTCCCACGCCCAGATCATACCTTTGGCGCATTGGACTGAAACAAAATAAGCAACATAAAAAGCTGATTAAAAGGGAACTTTTTCACTTCTGATGGTCAGAGCGTGAAGAGTTTGTGGTTCACAAATTATCCCCTTGGTGTTTTCCTGTAAAATGGCACTACAGATGATAGGCACTGTAAACACCATTTCTGCTGAGTATTGATTCTAATGCATTATGGGTTTTGTGCACATCAAGATAAAAATTGGTATGGTGCATTTCATGCCATTTGTGCACATGGACATGTGATGTGTCCTTCATTGATCCTCATGAATATGTTACACAGCGCTATCCACGTTCCTGTACTAGATCTACAAAGATGTTGTTCCCCGTCTCTTCAATACACTTGCTGTGTTCATGCATTCAGAAGCGTAATAAGTAGCTTTATTTTACAGAAAACCCAAGCTGGAAAGCTGACCAAGAAAAGTACAGTGTTAAAGAGCTTAACCTTCTCCCCAGAGAAGCAAGCTGAGGATTCAAGTCTAGATAAGGTAACTGCAATTCACGCCGAGCTGAAGTGCACCCTCACTGGTGAAAGAAAGACAGATGGTACTAAGTTTTCCAATAGGGTTCTGGCACGTGTTTGGCGTGCAGACGAAGACAACACATTCTAGCCTAATTGTTGCGTGTACTCAGAATGTGCTGCATTAAACGCACATGAAGTTGTGCAGCTATGCGGTGCCTGAGTACCAAAGGATTGTCAATTTCATTTCAAAATATGCCCTCTTTTGTTCCTGCTCGGAGTGGATACGCAGTGCACTACAACCTCAGTACCAGAGTTTTTGGGTACAATATTCAGCTTGCTGAAGCTATTATGAAGACTTTGGTACTCACTGCAAAATCCTTTCTGTTCACTTTCCACGCTCCCCTCCGGGCACACATCCCAGTCATCAGTGCTCATGGTGTCCAGATCAGGCTGACAGACTTCTCCGTCATGCTCGATGCCGAAATCTCCCTGTTCCATGCGTTCAGACAGACTCATCAAGGTCGAATCAAGCTCCATATCTAGACGTGTTGTGCCATCTACAAAAGACACGTAGAAAAAAAATGAATGAAAAGTATAAGTAAGCATGTGACAAGCAAAACTCACCCCTCATAAATCTGCTGTATATATTTGGCCAGCAGTAATCCTTCACACAGGATCAATGAGGTTGATAAAATCAATCACATTTAGCAATAAATCAGCTTTGTCAAATCAATCAGCTTAATCAAATCAATTAGGTTTATCAAATTAGCCAGGTCTCATTAAAAACACAAAACAACCTAAACAATTTTACTGTAGGTGTAGGGCCAGCAGTAATCATTCATAAGAGATCAACAAAGTTTATGAAATCAGTCAAGTTAATCAAATCAAGCAGGTCTACTTCGACATATTGGTTCCTGCCCATTCCTTTAGACACCAGTCTCACTGTTTGACGTAACCCTCCCTACCAAATTTTATCTCTGCAAGGGTACGTTCTGCTCGGTGTTGAAGAATGCTTGTGAATGATCTTCTACAGCATGAACATAGAAAAGACTGCACACAATGGACACTTTTTCCAGATTACTTTGGTTTTATGGTAGCCAGTGCTACACCTGACTTGGATCAGCCAGCTGACTCTGGCAAGCTCGGTGGTTAAGTGGTTAAGACGTCTGCACTAGTAAGCAGGACGTTGTGGGTTCGAGTCCTGCCCGAGTAAGCTTGTCAGTGTGAGGTCTAAACCTGTAATTTAAAATTGTTGCTGTGATTAGAATGGACCCATCTCCAACACAAGGTTTGACACTTACTGTCCAGGATGTCACTGACAGTGTCATTGTCATGGTCAGGCAGGGTGACCCAGATGGTCAGTTTGATGGGGGCTGTGGACTTCTTCTTTCGTAACGTGGCCCTTGAGGTGCGATGACTGCGCACGTCACAGTTGGACACCTGGAACATCATGATCAAAACCAATGCTTGCTGACTAATTCCTAAAGCCAACTTAAAAAACTTGACGACATGGTGCCAAATCGGGGCTGTGACCACCCACTTAGTAAAAATGACAGACAGAGAATGTTGCAAAATCAACTTCTTTAGTTGGTGATGTCATAGGAGATGTTTATAAAATATACAGTGCACAGAAAAGGATATTCGCTACTGCTGACTTCTGAACCCACGCTTGAATGAGTACCAATTGAGGCTTTGCATGGTAGCCATCTTGCAGGGTAGTTCTTTTGTTCCACAGGGAAACCTCCTTTATGCATACCCTGTGGAACAAAAGAACTGGCCTGCAAGATGGCACCCATGCAAACCCTCTATAAGGAGGAATACTTCGTACAATAGAAAGTTGAGCGGGCAACAACACCGAATACTCACGGTGACATTAGCAGCACAGGTCTGAAGTGCCAGGCAGCCCGTGGACCCCTGCGTGGCATTGTGCAGTGAGGCGGAGGCATGAGCATAGATGTTAAGCTGGTCACTCAGCGAGTAGCACTGAAGATCAGGGTACGTCAGGGTGATGTTGGCTGACACAGCAACACGGGGAACCAACACTGCCAGACAGACAAAGAGACAAAAAATGATGTATTTTCAAATTCAAGCCAATTCAATAGTCATGCATGTTTCACAATTTGAAAATATTCTTTGCTATACACACTGATCTTAAGCAAATTTGTTTCTTAAAACCTAACAACTGTAACATGTGAAGGGCAGTTTGGTAGTTCAAGAAATCTGTCGCCCAGTTCTGGAACCCACAAATATACCAATCAATATGGTGTAGATTAACAATTTGGTTAAACAACTCAGGAACTCTATCATCTTGCTGGTTAATAGTTGTGATTGTATGTTTAAATGTTTGCAGAGGTTGTCACCAAGTTTTTCTAAATATTTTTTGTCTCTGAGATAAATAATGACACAAAAAAAACGTACAGTTACAGCTGGGTAGCCGAACCGAGCGACTGTTCTCAGGATTGTGGTCCCACACGTAGTCCGTACTTGGACCACACCGGTACTCGCTCTGTGGTGTTGTGGCGAAGGCATAGCCGTCGCGACATGAGATACGGCAAGATTTCTCACCGGCATCAGACTCGTTGCAAGCGATGAAGCCACGCAATGGACTGCGCAGAACAGGACAAGCTGATGACAAAATTTGATGCAAATAATTTCCATGGATCAGTGCACAAGAACAAGTTCAAACCAATTTAAGAGCAGAGAGAAGAAGTCGAAAACACAAGTCTTCCCTTGAGCAATTCTGGAATCACAATGTTTTTCATTCAAATTTAAAACAGATGATTTGTCTCCAATGAACCTAGGCAGAAGATGAAACTGACCCTTGTCTAACTACTTTTTAACCTATTTGCGCCGGTAATTCTTTTGACTGTGACTGCTGGGCTGTGGTATGCCCTGAATGGAAGGCTTTGTCCATCAGCAGGCCCCATTGAACCAGCAGCTGCATGGTGAATAGACTGTATGTGTGGTATGCACTAATCCGCACACAAAGCTGCAGCTGTCAACAGTTCCCGGTGCGAAGGGGTTAAAAAGTTCCAGATTTTTCTATAGTTAAAAGGCATGGTTTAGAGACAGCGGCATACGTGTCTACTTACTTTGTATGTATGGACCAAAGATTGTATAGCAAGATGGCGAACTTCACCGTGAATACACGTAAAACGTTGTAATCGCATGCATGCCATGCACATTAATAAACAGGCGCAAGCGCTGCGGCTGGCACGTGCACCTGGTAAACCTGTGCCCAAGCATTACCATAAACTGCGCAGGCATATTGCTTGCTCAAATGGCACCCATGGTAATTACATCTTTTGGGCAGAGTTATCTATCTTGTGCCTTTGGTGCTATACGATCTTTGGTACTGACACAGTTTTGACGACATGCTGATTTGCTTCTTCATGGCCATTGTCTGTCTTGTGTTTTCACTCTCTGATTACTCTGAGGAACTCAGAATACCTCGTTGACAGTCTCACATCTGTTTACAGGTTAAAGGTCTGCCAAGATGGCTTGAAATAAGCTGAATTCCTTTGTTAGTATTCTAGCTTTGTTGACTTTATGACCTACTTGGGCATCTTTCTGTGTTGCACTGCTCTGCTTGGTAGCCGGCCCCCTGACACGGGGCTCCTCCGTTTTGGGGCTCGGGGTTGTCACAAAACCGCAAACGAAGCTGACTACCCCTTCCGCAAGTCTTGGAGCACTGCGACCAAGCCTGCCATGTACTCCACTGACCGTCAACTGTTAAAAGGAACAACTTTCTTGTATTACCACTTCAAATCTCGTGAAGATGCAAAATACTATTTACCAGGTAATAGGGGACCGGTTGTCTCACGCAGATCTGGATCATGGTCAGTAATCCAATGTTGGTTCACTGTTAGTTCCCTCTTTGATAGAAACCAACCATCACAGGTTCTCATTTCTTCCGAGAGCAATTCATCATTTTAATAAACAGTTTGTATGACAACTTTTACCTTTGCTGGCCAATGATATGGTAAAGGTTGGCTAAGTACTGCAATTTGCTGTTTTTATGGACGTGTGTAATGTTTGGTATTGTTTGTTTACTGGTGGTGGTCTTTTTGATACTATGGGTGAGGTGTCTTTTTATTTCAATTTTGTTACTGTAACATACGTGCTTTTTATGTCATCTGAGTGTTTTAATCGTTCCTATACCCGATTGTGCTGAATATTTTATGTAACTGTCCTTTCAGGATTTTAATGTACATTTCAGTCTTTTATAAAAAATCTTAACATTGAGTAGGTATTTAATATTACTCTTTTAACAATTTTATTGATCCTACACCAGGAGAAAGATTTCATATCTGTTTTGGGATTGGTTGGTTGGGGGAAAAGGTTGTATAAAAGTACTTGCTAGTCCCAAGAAATTCATACGGTTACAATTTTTGGTTGAAGGGGTGAAATTCTATAACTTACCAGTCTCATCAATCTCGATATTGCACACCCTGCCAGTGTATCCCATAATGCATTGGCACCAGAACCCAAAGGGATCGCTGTGGCACGTTCCATCATTCTGGCAAGGGTTCAGAGAACAGAGGTCAAACACGTCCTGGCATCTGTCCCCTAGCCAGCCTTCGGGGCAATAGCAGAAGAAGGTGTGGAGCTGGTCGTCGCAGGTTCCGCCGTGCTCACAGGGAGCACTGGAGCACTCATCGTAGTCTTTGAGCAAGAAAAGAGAGGATATTGTGATGAAAGTAAAATGACACTGAGGCATTTCAGTAACACTGCTGCATGGAAAAATAGGGCTTGCCGATCTGAAATGCTTAGCAATGTGCAAAGCAAGGCACTGACAATGAAGACCTATAATTCATAAACAAAAACTAATCCTCAAACCTAGTTCCAGAATATTAATTGGTCTGGTACAAGCTCCACTCTCAGAGGAGGGTATGGCGTACCCAATAGATCTAGGGGTAGTTATCCGTGTTGGCCACATTAACACAAGGAGATCAGGCAGGTGTTAACATGAGGGGCAGACTGGCCTCCTACAGTGTTGATAGGATGCTGATAATTATACAGAAAACGTCATCCCACTGCAAAATGAAATCCTGGCTTAAGAGAAGATCAAATCTTTAAAAGAGAAATTCACCTCATGTCTAGCCTTCTGCCTCTTTCTGTATTTACAGGCTGTGGTTTTACTTACCGTCGCAGATTGATGGCGCCCTCAATGTGTGCGTGATGCTAGCCCCGGGCAGCGCCATCATTTGACCCCACGCGAAGGCATTGCCGGGTGGGAACGGAATGCAGTAGGAGGCGATGTCTGACACCTCGACTTCATTCAGGGCCTCCTTCCATATGTTGAGGCCTGTAAGCTGGAACTGGCAATCACGTGGACCGGTCTCGGAGTCCACTGAGCAAAAATAAGACGATGATAACTCCAACTAAGATTTCTTTAATCCCTTTAATCTCCATTGAAACAACTTCAATGCCAACATCTGGGAATCACACACACAAGAGTTTTGGTAAATATGTCACTGCATGTCAGCTTTATAGCATGAAACTTATAAGAGATTGCGAGCAACCAATGGATGACCCCTGAAAGAAATCTCACCTTCATGGCCAATCGTTAGTGCCAAACCACTCGGAATACTCGTTGTGACGCTTGCCACAGCTCCCTCAGCTGCCAGCGACTGGTCCATGAAAAACTTCCACTCCAAATTCGTCAGATATTTCAAGACTAGCATGAGGTTGTGCCATCGTCCATCGCAGAAGTCTTTCTGTGTGCCAACAGCAACACTGCGACTGGAGAACAAGAAATGAAAGACAAGGAGGCATGAGATCAACAGCAAGATGTTCTCTCATCCCAACGCAGACAGGCCTATAAACAATCGGTTTGATACTGCTCAACTGGTAAAATTGCATCGTAAAAATAACTTGATGACGATCGGAGCTGCATAACGCCATCATAATGCATTCAAGTGGGCTGCAAAGTACTCAACAGTAGGTGAAATTTCAAATTATATTGCGGTCGCTCTCAACTCACTGGAAATCAGCATTCCAATGAGCCAGCTCAATATTTCAAACAGGCAGGGCATACAGCTGTGATGATTAGGCTGACCTCATGTATATGTACTGCTGTTCCAGAACGACTTTTAACATGCTTCTGTGTGGGCAAGCGCCGTTGGAATAGTGAACTGGCTCATTTTGTTAACTGCACTTAGAGATGGACACTGTGTTCAGTGACTAATCAAAAGCAGCGGAGAAAAAAACAAAGATGACTTCCAGAGTTCGAACCTCCCTTTACCACTCACCCGTGAAGTTGGAGTAGAAGGTTGCACGGATTTCTGACTTCGACGATGGCCGCTGACCCGCTGGACAACTTCACCATGACGATGCCGCTAGTGCAAGCAGACGAGTTGAACCACAATGCCAAGGAGAGTTCAGAGAGGTCAGCAGAGGTCATGCCACTGATCTCTCTGACCTGGATGAGGTCAGAGGCCGTAGCATTGGAGAACACCACATCAAAGTCTGCTGACAATTCTACGGTGGGCAACAGATGAAAATAAACAAATGGGTACATTACCAGTTAATAACATTTTAGGGAGACTCACTTTGAAAAACTCATTGAAAAACGCCGTCCTTACTTGACAGAAAACTGAAATTCATTTCCCTTGTGGTTTCTGATCAAAATATTGCACAAAGATTAAAGCTTCACGTCCAGACTGCAAAAGACTTCTTGCATGTTTGCAAACAATTCAAAATTTCAGAACATTACCCGTTTCACAGTAGACCCCTGTGTATCCCGGTAGGCAAACACACTGGTAAGCATTGATGTCATCTATGCACGAAGCTTGATGTTGGCAAGGCTGGCTCTGACATTCATCGACGTCTACATCGCAAAGTTCACCACTGTGGGACAAGAAAAATACCAACACAATAACACTTCGGCACCTCAGCACACAATGAAATTATCAAAAAGGTCAAAGGTTAGTCTTCCATTCCATTCAAAAGGTACTTTTATCCCAATAGTAGCATTTTCCCAAACTTTTGAGACAATTCCTGTCACTAAAACTTTGCTCTCGAGGTATAAAATAAGTTGACTGCAAATGTTGGACGACAATATCCTTTATAAATATCCATTTATTATGGCATTTAGATCTGAAGTATGATTTTTTTAGTATATGTCTGAGTAGTGATTTCTCACGGCAAACATCACACAAAGATTCACCTGTATCCATCTGCACAGGCACAAGTGAAGCTGTCGCCTTGGGGTATGCATGTAGCATCGTTAGCACACATGCCGTCAGAGCACGAATTGGGCAGGATTCTCACTGGTACATTGCACAGGGGACCGGTGAAATCTTCAAAAGAAACCAGCAGTTCATTCAACAGTACTGAAAAACTGTAATGTACATCTTTCTTGAAAAAAATTGAAACTTCTATGTATGTAAATGACTACATTTACAAATACTTTTTACACTTGCTTGAATCAAATGACTTAACTCAGGAAATCAGCCCAAATTTTAAGCTGCAGTGAAAAGTGGAATCTTTGGGGCAACTACTTGGTGGCACACTCCACTAGGAATCGTTGCTTTAGGTCAGGTAAAGGTTTTAAGGAGGGAGGTCTTTTGGAGGGACGTATGTCTTATACAAGGAACCTGTTAAGTGATAACTGAAGTTTCGGGAAACGTTGGCCTACCGGATGGACAATCACATGTGAATTCCCCCACTCCATCCACGCAGCTACCTCCGTTGAGACAAGGGCTGGACTCACACTCGTTGATTTCCTCCTCGCAATGACGCCCTCTGTAGCCAGCGGGGCACTCACAATTGAAATCTGCCACCTGCAGTTTGGGGGCAGGGGTTCATTCACGAGAAGGCAGGTATGTCAGACTTTTTCTGGATATTTCCTTGCGCGACCATGACCACATTTGGTCTGACCATTAAAGAACACAACATACCAATTTGGTTAATTAACAGCTCTGGTAATACAAATCTAATGACAAATGGTGACAATATTCTGGAAATGAAATGAAACTAGCTCTTTCTGGAGAAATTGTGATGGTCAGGAATGGCACGTTTTAGTGTGTGATCAGCAGCAACGACTGTTGAGCCTCCAAGAGAGTCCCCTTCAAAGTCTATGCTCTTTACCTTATCAACACAAGTCCCACCGTGCTGACACTCAACGTTGAGTACTTGACACTCGTTGATCTCCTCTTCACAATTGACTCCGCTGTAGCCAGGCGAGCAGTGACAGACGTAGGCGTTGAGCTGATCCTCACACTCACTGCCGTGCTGGCAGGGTGATGAGTCACATTCATCAATGTCTTCATTGCAAAGCTCACCTTAAGAGAAATCCGATATCAATCACAGGTTTGAGAATAAAAGTCTACAAAATGCGGAAGAGGCTAAATGGACCCACAATGCCTCAATAAATTGAAGTTAGTAAAGTAGAATTTTAGAGAAAATTACCCATCACTTTCGAGACATATTTTACGCCAGAAAAACTTACCATAATGGGCATACAATTTCATTCCCCGACAACAAAACTCAATCTAGTTTCCCATGTCAATGAATAAGAATTATAGGTAGAACTTTGTGAGGTACCTGTCCATCCTGGTTCACAACGACACTGAAAGCCATTGACTAAGTCAATGCACGTGCCGTTATGACATGAGACATTCGCACAATCGTCAATGTTTATCTGGCAGAGGTTCCCAGTGTATCCTGGTGCACACTGGCACAGGAAGCCGCCAACAAGGTCTAAGCACGTCCCTCCACTCAAGCAAGGAGCACTAGTGCATTCATTCACTTCTACCTCGCAGTTGGCACCGGTGTAACCCTCGCTACAGACGCAGGTGTAGCTGTTGACGCCATCAATGCACTCCGAGCTGTGCTCGCACGGGTAGGACGAACAGTCGTCCACATTGATGTCACAATCATGACCAACAAATCCTGATGGGCATGAACATCTGTAACTGGGCGGGTCATTCTGACACACTCCTCCATGCCGACAGGGACCGCTTTGGCAATAGTCGACCAGCTCCTCACAGCGGGTACCAGTGAAGCCCACTAGACAGTTGCAGGTATAGTCATTGATCCCATCCACACAAGTACCACCATTCTGGCAAGCACTACACAAGTAAACTCAAAGTTTAAAGTGGGCTTTAATTGACTTTACTTTAAACAATGCTTAAGTCAGGAAAAGTTGGAGTGTTCTTGTGGAATTGTGAATACCCCACAGGAACAAGCATGAAACACAGACTGAATGACCAACTTTCATCAGAATGTACATAAGTTATGTCTTTAAGTGTGGTGAAAAAATCATTTGATCTTGGTTGCATAATGGAAGTGACAACAAAATGTCAACACGAACGTGTTAAATTTATTAGCACTAGTCGTAAATTCTCAGATGTAAACAGACGCATGAGTTTCAGCGCTAATCCTTTTCAAACACTACTTTTGTAGTGAAAGTTCTCTCAGCTGTCAAGCACACTGTCAGCACACTTTCAGCCAACCACTCAGTCAATATTACCTGAAGGAGCAGTCATTGATGTTGACCTCGCAAGCTTGTCCCATAAATCCAGCCAGACAGAAACACATGAACCTGTTGTCAAGGTCTACACAGAAGCCGCTATTTTGACAGGGAGCGGAGGCGCACTCATTAATGTTGGTCTCACAGTCATGACCTGATCAAGCAGAGAAATTGGACTAAAATTAGTGAAAATTTAAAAGTTGGCAACCACTGACTTCCTCTGGTGACGCAACTGGTTGCGACTAAAGAAAACGTTTGACCTGTGGCACATTATGCAAGTTTTTCACTGAACTGCACAAGGCTTTCAGAAAATTTGCTGATAGCAAATCATAGCACAGCCATACCTGCGAACCCTGCAGCACATGAGCACAGGTACCCGACACCCGTATTACTGCATGTGGCCCCATGCTGGCATGCAGACGGTGAGCAGTAGTCAATACGATTCTCACAATGGGTACCAGTGAAACCCAGTCGGCATATGCAAGCATAGCTGTTGATGTCATCTTCACAAGTGTTACCAACTCCACAGGGATTGGACGAACACTCGTCAATGTCCACTGAGCATGTGGCTCCTAAGGATACAAAAAGGGAAAATATTGGATCTGAGAAAACTCAGCTGAGGTGAAAAAAATTCAAAAGACACCGTGTTCCTCAAATGCCTACGAAGAATCAATCCTTTGGGGGATGGCTGGAAATTTTGGAATGTCATTGTAAACAGTTTCAAACAACATAAATCAATAATCAATAAACAATGCAAATCAATAATCAATGAACAATGCAAATCAACAATACAAATCAATAATTATTGGGGAGTTTCTAATATTTGTTTTGGCCATGCTCAAAACTTATGAGCAACTAGCCAAAGTTGATAACCTAGAAATTTACTCTCAGAGGTAGAAACATGCTTGCCACTGGAAACAAAGTTTGGCCATTCAGAGGGGCTTGCTGTTGTCGTGACATGTTTAACTGAACTCACCAGCAAAACCAGGCAGGCATTCACACTGATAAGCATTGGATCTATCGACGCAGGTGCCTCCATTGGAGCAAGGATTTGACGTGCATTCATTGATGTCAATCTGGCAATTGTGCCCACCGAAACCTGGCGTGCAATGACATGTGTAGGTGTCATCAGAGCCCGACTCGAAGATGCCATTATTCTGACATGGCGTCTCATCGCAGAGCTCACCCAACCGGTGCGGGGGACACAAACAGCTGAATGTCAACCCCACAGTTATGCATGTGGAACCATGGCGACAAGGCGATTCTGCACACCAGTTCACACTGCTCTCACAGTGTGCATCTTCATAACCGAATGCACAGATGCAGGTGTAGCCGTTGGGCCTGTCTTGGCAGGTAGCTCCGTTAAGACACGGACTGCTAGAACACTCATTGATGTCCAAGGTGCAGTTGGTACCGCTGTATCCTGGTGCACAGTCACACCGGTACCCACCATCATGAAGTTGGCAGGTGCTTCCATTTCCACAGGGACTAGGAGAACAACTGTCCACAAAAATCAGGAACATTGCATGTGCATGGTTAATTAATGAATGTGTGAGCGTTGGTTGAATTTAGCATTTTCAATCATATTAATGCCATTTGCCAGTTTATTGTTATCACCTGTTAATCTCCAATTCGCATTGGGCACCGTGGTAGTTGGACGTACACTGGCAGCGATATCCGTTAACTTGGTCACTGCACACACCTTCATGCTCACACGGTGAGGATGCACACTCGTTGATGTTTATCTCGCAAAATTCGCCTGAGGAAAGAATATCAACACTTTTGCAAACAAGACGAAGCGAGGCTACCTCGGCTGAGTTCAGGAGTGTTACTCGCGATACACCTGGATGCAGGAACATGTTGTGGGTGCAATCAACATTAAATTACTTTTTTACGCCATCACTACATAACCCCAAGATACAATAGTATACTCCATGGGTCACACTCCTACAGTTTATCCACTTGGGACTTTACACTCGTGTTAAAACCAATAAAATGCTCAAACATAGCCTTTTGTGAAGAGATCAAGGCAAACTTCTGACACCTGTCTTACCTTGGAATCCCGGTCCACACTGGCAGGAATATCCCATCAGCTCATCCACGCAGGTCGCACCGTTGACGCATCTGTGATCCACGCAGTCGTCGACATCCTCTTCGCAGTGGACTCCTTGATAGCCTGGTGGACAGTCACACCGGTAACCAGCGATCAGATCCATACAGGTAGCCTGGTGCTCGCACGGTGAACGTGAGCAATCATCCACATCTACAATTAACAAGAAAAAACGAAAGCAAAAATGTTGACCTCGCATACTGCAGATAACCATTTCAGACTCTATTGTTCACGTAAGAGGGGACTGAAAAAACACAATAACTTGTAGGTGCAGGTGTGAGAACCAGTAATTGCACCTGACCCAACACAATTAAATCAAAATTTTACACAATCCGCAAAAAAATCAACACAGAATCTTGAAAAAAACCAACTTGTTTTAGATATAATCTGCCCCGAGCAGAAGCACCCCCTCATCGGTTGAGGCCTGTTCATTTTGTTAGTAGTGATGCAACCATGACACGTGCATTCCTAGTCATTCATGAAGCAGCAAGTTTAGTTCCGACCAAAGGAGCCTCCGTTGCTAAGAAAATACTGCCCTCTCTTGTTCTAGCTCGAGGCCCATAAAGAAATATGAGCAAGGATGTGCGGAATAACCTTGGATTTTCAGAAGACTATAAACAAATAGCTCTTGAGATCACTTCCAAATGTTACTAAAACATCTTTTGTCTTTACTAAAGTAACCATAAGATAAAAAAGCAAAGAAGAAATATTTTAATACTCAGAGAATAAAGAAAACAGGTTTTTTCCAATGGCCTGGGTGGTGACCTGAGTGATCTCCCCCCATAGTGCTTACCACTACACTGTTCTACGCTGGTGGATCCATTGCCCGCTGTACTGGTCCTTCCAGGACACAATAGACAGTGTCTCTTCTGGCTGTTGGGCTGGTAGTAACGACGTGCACATGGAAGGCAGGGAGCCAGTCCAGTCTCTGAATAACTTCCTGGTGGACAGATATCTGGGGATGGCAAACAAATTATCCATTTGACCTTTTAGAAGAAGTAATTTGCGTGGCTGAATTTACAAGCCAGAACTCAGGGTACCTGAATATCACATAGATCAATCAAGCTTAACACAGGAAACCAGTCAGTGGTTTCTTTTATCCAACCATTCCTAGTCACTGAGTACCAGGAAAATGATCTACACTCATGGTACATTTACAATGAGGGCCTAACCTCGTACCGTGCACGCAAATGAGGACAGACAATATCCTCAGAGCCAATAACATCAAACTGGAAGTTTCAAATACTGTGATTCCATGTCATGTTTTTCTCCCACTCATGGAGTACAGTGAAAAACTGTGCAAGTTTGGCTATTCAAGTGCCAGGTCAGAGGTCAAAAGGCAATAAGCTTGCTCTAGTCAGATTAAGGCCCTGTCTGAATCACTTGGCTGCGGCTTGAAACTACACGAGTCTGTGGTAGTCGCCGCAGCCAGTTCCCACAGAGTTGTGTGTAATTTCCAGCCGTAGCCAAGTGCTTCAGATTCGGACTAAACAATGCAATTCACAAAGCTCAAAGTGCACTTCTCAATTCCCTTGAGATACACATAACAAACAAAACTTTTG
This sequence comes from Acanthaster planci, assembly GCF_054643075.1. Taxonomy (NCBI): domain Eukaryota; kingdom Metazoa; phylum Echinodermata; class Asteroidea; order Valvatida; family Acanthasteridae; genus Acanthaster; species Acanthaster planci. The sequence goes on from NC_141795.1 coordinate 6,454,401, forward strand.
CCAAATTGCCAACGTGCAAAGTCAAATTCTGATGAAGTGAACCTACAAACATACCCAGGCACTGATCAACGGTCTCTGCTCCAAAGCTAAGAGTCGTTTTCCCACTAGGGCACGGTTGGCATGACGTCCGGCCAGGCAGCGATTGATACTGGCTAATCAGGCATTTGAAGCAGGGGATGAGGCCATTGGAGGAAAAGCTTCCGGCTGGGCATTCCTCTGAAGGAAACCCAAGGCATGATGGTCTATATTAGTGTAACAGAAACATACAAGCCACAAGACCCACCAACATCAATGAATTCTTCATCCCAATTTTACATACACTGAGGCAACTCCAAGTAACAAAATTCTGTCAATATCCAACTCCATAAAAAAATTTAAAAGGAAGCTGAAACTTCAGAAGCAAGATCTCAAAACGTCAAATGCTTTACCCATGTAAAGAGTGACCAACGTTTGTATTGTTCAGCACTTGCCTACACAAGATGAGCTGTTTTTCGCCCCTTCATCGGCTGTTGTTGTTCCAGGTGGGCATTCAACGCATGACTCTGCAGCCTGCTGGTCCTGATAACTCCCTCTGGGGCAGTAATCACACTCCTCTGATTCCTGATTGTACCACGTCCCACAACTACAAGCAGCTGAAGAGAGCAAGAAAGTAAATTTAGGGCAAGACAGCAGTTCAATTTACCCCCCAAACCAGATATTTATCTCCATGAAGGCTGTTGATCTGAAATAAAGTAGTTTGATGATCTGGGAAGACGAATTCAAATTCAAAGTAGTGAATGGACTTACTGCAGTAGAAGGTATCATTGCTGAGGACGTAGCCTGGTTGGCAGATCAGTTTAGAGTCGCCATATGACATCATGTCTGTGTCAACTTCCAAGGTAATGTCAGGAATACTTGAAATTGACAAGCTGCCATTCCCTATGGCTGTCATGAGATCATCGGCTTGTTCCTTCACTTTGGTTTCCGTGACAACCACCGCATCCTGGCTGTCCATCCCAGTTTCATAGGGGACCTCATAGTTCAGGTCGAAGCTGATGAAGACACCAAAGTCGATGTCCGTGTCCCGTTTCTCCCGGAGGGTCCGCGTGGCATCCAGTCGTGCAAACAGTTTATCCCATGTTGCATCCTCAGTGGCACGAAGCTCCTCAGTCACACGTGTCCCACGGCGACGTCGCTGAATACCAGGTCCATGTCCAAGTCGCCGGCCGCCTGCCCCACAATGCACCTGCACATTCTCAATGTTGCATTTGTTGGTCAGCGAGCAGGCATCCATATAAGCGGAGCTCTCTATCATGATGATGAAAGCAGCTGCTATTTGGTTCCGAGTGGATTGATCGCTGCAATCTCCGGAGAAGTACATAAGACTCATGGGAAGGTTTACATCACCCCTTCGTCCTGTGAAATTAGTTCAAGCACACACACAAGATTCATGACCATAATTTGCAGAAAACTACTTCAAAGGGCTACTATGAGTGGGGTAACTTCACGGATAAAGGCTTTCTGGCTAATTTTGGAAGATTTTGAAGTGAAAGACAAAGTCAAGGTCCATATCTACTGCTATGTTAGTGACAAATGTTTCACCATCACTGGCTCAAATAGGTTTTATATATAGCTCCGTACAGTACTCACTGGAGCAATCCGGTACCCAGTCATACGGAAGCCAGTCTCCGGACCTCAGTCCGCAAGTGTACTGTTCTGGTACAACACTGCCCCGACCCCGAGACCTTGAGAACTGGTAATCCTCATGGCAGAAGGCAGAGCAGATCAGACCAGAGGGCACGCAGGACAGAGCACCGTTCCTAGGGCTCGGCAGTGGGGGGCAGCTGTTGGCTATCAAATGTTGGGAACAGGGAAACAAAGTATTAACCACATGCAGGTCATCGAAAACAGCACCCATTGGGTGCAGTGCTACTCAGTATCAGGTAGAGTTGTACATCACACCCACCACTCAAACACACAAAGCTCTCAACTACTCAATATCACTCACACTCAGTACATTATTAAAACTATTACTCACGTGTAATGTTGATAGCAAACTGGCAAGCCGCTTTTTGTCCATTATCTGTGTTGATGGCCGTGTACACCACCGTGGTTGTATCCCAACCAAGCTTTGCCGTGTTGCCGATGGCAACGTTGTTAGTAACCTCGAGGTCATGACCCAATGGGTCACGGAAGATGGGCTCATCCCAGGTGACATCAATAAGTGCCTCGTGGGCTATTATTTCATAGTCGCCAGGGCAGAATACAACCTCAGGCTCAAGGTCATCTGGGTTGGGAAAATGAAGAAAGCACATGACAAGCCTAACACTGTGGAAATACACAAGAGCAAGGGGTGAACCTTAGATATTCAGAATAAAATTAAAAAGTTCTCTTGACTATGTTCTGTTTAGAAAGTCACACGCTTTCAACATACATGTACATGGAACACTGATGCTTACTTGGCTGAGTGCCAAGTTAAAGGTTCTAATTCAGCTTCAACAAGTTCCCTTGCACAACTCATGTCCTATCTTTCCTCTTTCCATATTCCATCTTTAATTCCATCTTTAAATATTATTTTTGCCCCCTGCTTTTTATTAAGGAACTCACCGTAGACGTAAACTCTGAATGCGCAAGAGACCATGTTGCTGCCCTCGTCCGTGAAGGCATAACACACCTCAGTGGACTCAGTAAACAGGTAAGGCGAGGTGATGTTGGCTGGCGATGTCTCAAGCGTCAGGGTGCCAGACGGGTTGTTGTCGCGGGCTGTTGGGATGTCAAAGGTCACTAAGACTCCATTGGCACCGTCTCTGGTGGCATAGATTGGTCCTGGGCAGAAGGTCAATACTGGAGGAATGCGATCTGTCAAAGAAAGACAAACATGAAAAATATGAATCTGTTGAGTACATTTTTCTCCCCAACAGGTCCATCAAGTTGAACTCAAGAAGTGTAATCACTCAAGCAGAAAATCTGAAAAGCTCTTCTGATATGCAAATGAATACAAGTCAATGAAACATCCATGAAAATCAGGCAAATATCAATGAAATATTAATTAATTAATACGAACTTTTAATCATTAATTAACTATTAATTATTTGCTTATAAGCAAATACAAAAAAATCCATTCATTATTCATGAAATATCAAGCAAACTCATGAGTATAATGGCTCATAGCCCTACATTCATCGATCAACTTCACTGCCAAGAATCTGAAAGACCGTCTAACCTTCACAATCTGTTGGCAGGTTTTCAGTATCCACGTCCCAGATTCCTTGTCCTCCACAGGATACTTGTGACACGCCTCCAACAAGACTGAGTCCATAGGGACAGAAGAAGAAACACAGGGTACCAGCTAGTGGACTACCAGCCATACAAATGGGCGGAGTGATCTGCACGGATTCGGGTAATGACAGGGCGTCGCACGTGATCACTGTGAATAGAAGAGGATTCCGCTCAAGTCAGTTTTGAATATGCTGTCGGACAACCTTCTAATCTTGCAAAAGCAGAGCAAATTCAACACAGTGAACATCTGAAATTTCGTTACAAGGTTCCATGTCAATTACAAATTTCTTCACTCTAAGATTTGATTGAAATTTGAATAAGGGAATAAATATGGGCTTAGCTGGTTTTCGCCGCCAGAGCATTAAGCACATAATTACTCCCATTCATAAATACCCTTTCTGGTTAGAGAGTCAAAAAAGTCAATATATGACAGATTTCCAATGATTTGGTTGTAGAATTGTACTTTCATTTCCCAAACAACCCTGTCAATTTTATTTTATAGTTGTCCAAAAGAATCTCCTTATATGGACTCAGCATGCGCGTAGCAAGCTGCATGGGATAGCTTATCATTTTTCCAAGCGTATTCAGTTTGTGCTCTTGAAGTCTGATGTGTGAAAATAACAACCTATTGTTTGATATCCTAGCCATGCTCGTTAGGTCAATGACCAATTTGTCAATTGCTTGTGGATTTTGCCTGATTTCCAATGCACAAAATATTCCCTGGATACCAAGTCAAATACATGAAAAACACTAATTAATGCATGTCATAACACTATCTGCTCTGAGTCAAAGTACACCCGCACCGGTGAAAGAAAGACAAATTTGTACAAGGTTTTCCATCCGGGGTTCTTGCACACATTTGGCATGCACGCGAAGACTATACATTCCAGAATACCTTCATTGTGCATACTAAGCATGTTCCACGTCAAACGCACACCTACGCAGTGAATTCGTACCAAAGGACTGTTAATTTCATTTTAAAACACGCCCTCTTTTGTCCCACTCAGAACGGATAGACTTGGCAGGTATTCGCCGACTTACATTCACAATGCGGTGTCTCCTCTCTCTGCCAGTACATAGAATCACCATTAAATTCACATGAAGCCTCACTGGAACCCACCAATCGGTAGCCGGCGATGCATCTCAGGTGACAGACACAGCCGTAGATGCGACAACAGTCAGCCACATACTCCCCATAGGCTGGGATGGGTAGGGTGGGGCAAATCCGCTCTGTTTAGAAGAAAACCCCTAGAAATTAGGCTTTGAAATGGAAGTAAACACAGATCCCTCACAAGTTGAACGTAAGAAAACCAACAGTACTGTAGCAGGTTGGTTTGATCAAAGACAAAGGAATTAATTGACTATCATGAACAACTTTGAGTGTGTGATGTAACTCGGTTTCCAACCAAACAAAAATAAATAAACAAACAAACAAAATCAACATGCAGCAAACATTAGTTAATACAAGTTAGCTACATGTGACGGGTTTTTAATTTCGTTTGCTTCAGTTAGAACAAAGATTTACAAATGACTTACCGACTACTTCAATTTGGAATGAACAGCTTGCGGAATTACGGGCCCGATCGATGGCCATGCAGGAGACCCCGTGTTGACCCAGGTTAAACTCTCCTGGCTCTGGGTCACAGGTCACGGCAGGCTGAGAGTCGCTGTTATCAGAGGCTGTAACCTGGAAGTCGACTTGGGCCACGGTGGAGCCTCTACCAGCATAGGCAGTCAGTGCAGATGGACAACTCAATACAGGACTGTCAATATCTACAATGTCAGTAATTATACAGATATACTGCCCGGTTATGAGGGCACTAGTTGTATATAGACTATTCTATAGGCACTTAAGGGCTCATAAAATCACAATATGGTCAAATAAATGTCATACAATATTGCTGTATCTAGTTCCAAGACCTGATTTCTTCAAACTGCATGATGTGTGAATCAAGAGTAAAAACTAAATTTGTGCCTGACATTTAACCCACCTGCCCTAACATCATGACACCCTCCATCTCAAATTTACCCACTGTTCCCCAAATATGTAACACTCACTTTTCGTGAATATTTCAAAATCCGACCTGCCCATTTGCCAACACTCACCAACACACTCGATCCGGGATACATTGGCCGACCAACTTCCACTGCCCACACAGTGGACATAGCTACTGCCCACTGGCTCGATACGGAAACCAGCTTGGGAGCAGGAGAACACGCAGCTCTGACCAAATACAGGCCGGCTGGAGCAAGTTGACGGAGAAACGTTGATACCGGTGCCGGGCGTCAAGACTGGACACTCAATTTCTGTCATGGCAGAAAAATTGCTGATTGAAAAAAACTGCGAAAGTCTGTCAAGGCATGTCAAGTGTTGTTTGAGGCTTTGCATGGTATACAGTGAAGCACTGTGAGTTAAGGGAAAGATTCAGGGGACCAACGGGAGCCAGGCAACCCACCCCCCCCCATTTGAAATCTGTGAATACTGAATAATTTCCGTTGAGTTGATATCACCCATGCAGTGGCACCTTCTTTTTTTGTGGTGCCCCCTTGAAAAAATGTTTGCCATCCCTGGTGACCCCCCCCAACATTAAGCCCTAGTTATGCCACTGATCCGTCCTTGTTGCAGATGTGGAGATAAACGAGGGTGTAGCATTTGAGTACAAGGTTGTCATCTTTAGGAGAGTTTGGCCAAGAATGATTTACCATTGCAGACGAGATCAGTTCCTGACCAGGTGCCATTTGCCAGGCATCGAGACCTCCCGCCATCGCTAGTCTGAGCCTCGTAGCCATTCTCACAGTAGAAGGAGCACTCAGTGCCATAAGGTTCAGAAGGGAGGCTGCAACCAGACTTGATGGAGTGGGGCGGGGCTGTCTGGGCAGGGCATCTTACAACTAGAATAAAAAAGAGTTTAACATAGAACAGTGGAACATCCAACCAAAGTATCAACCGGCCTTTCCGGTTCCAAAATATGAACCGATAAACCAGAGGCATAAATCTGTGCTGGGAACCGGGGAGGAATGGGAGATGACTTCAATCCAGAGATTTGCCAAGCCATGGAAATTCATAAGGGGGGGGAATTACGGGCCACCACATGACGCTAGGGGACACTGTTGACAGGCCACCACATGACGCTAGGGGGCGCTGTTGACAGGCCACCACATGACGCTAGGGGGCGCTGTTGACAGGCCACCACATGACGCTACAGGGGCGCTGTTCATGTACATCTTGTGTATACTTACACCTCTCCATCTTCAATCAGTACTTCGTAAAGCTTTTGAATTTTTCTCAATTTTTCAGGACTACTGACTCAGTTTTGGTTGTTGAAAAGTTGAAAAATACCTCAAAACAAGCTTTTCCTCCACAATGAAACAATAAAGGGAACTAATCCAATAGCCTACCCATCCCCCCCCCGGTCAAAAAGTGGGGGGATATATCCCCCCTCCCACAAATTTACAACCTTGCAATTAACAACTTGTATCTCTGTGTTATGATGAACAGATAAGTTACATACTGGTACAAACAGTGGTCTCTCCATCCCAGTAGGGCGTGTCATCACCGGTCAACTGACAAGTCCTCTGTCGTGAACCGCTCAGTGTGTAACCGATGTTACACCTTAAGGTGCATTCGGTGCCGGCGATGAAGCTCGGGTGGTTGCACTGGATGGAGCAGGAACTGGGAGCTTGGAGTCTCTCACAACGATGCACTGGGGGAAGGGGGAAGGTACAAGGAGGATGGCGACAAGAGAGATATAAAGAGTGACAAATAGGGTGACAGATGGGGTGATAATGGCCTCTGTGAAATCATCACAAAAAGCAAGGCAGGTCACTTTGATTCCTGACAATTCAATTCCTGCCCTCCGCATTCACAATTTCATGATTGAAGTGTAAGTTAACAAACACCTATGCCCCGCCAAGCCAATGCCTGAACCCAGAACTTCAATTTGTGATTAAAAGATTTCCCTGTTTTTAAAGCCATTGCGCCTTGGCCCTTTGACCCCAAAAGTAATAGGCTTCTTAGGACTACCAAGAGCAATCCACGAACCAAATTTTAAGGCCGTGTGTTAAGCAGCACATCAAGAAGAAAGATGCATGGAGTAAAAATGTACTCATTACACCATGATCACTAATGTAGTAACTCTTAAAAAAAACACTTTTCAAAACGTCTGATCAAAATTATGTAAGTTACTCAAAATAAAAGCAGAATCCAATTAAACAAAACTTCATTTTCAAAATTCTGAAGACATACGAAAGGACTTAAGAATCAAGTCAGACAGATGCATTGAGGACACATGGCAGGGATTGGGAGACACACTGGGGTAAGCACACCGTTGCGCATGGATGACAATAAACGGTGTCTCACCGACAACGTTGATGATGAAGTCGCACTGTTCAGAAAGTCCCACTGGGTCTGAGGCGAAGTAAGTGACAGTGGTCCGACCTTCAGGGAAGATACTTCCAGGAGCTAGGTGGATTGCTTGTCTGCGACGGGACAAATAAGACATCATCTTAAAAACTCTCATCAACAGCAACATTCTCAACCTATTTACAGAGCTGATTTTCAACCATGAAGATAAAACCAACTCGTAATGAACAAGCCCTCGTTTTGGCACATGGGTAGTCCTTCTTCTGCCAGATCTGCTGAAGAACCACCTACCTTGTGACTGTGACATAGCCAGAGTTGTCGGTGGCAGTCGGTGGGTCAAAGGTCACTCTCTTCGAGGTTGTCCCAAACTCACTGTTGATGTTCACATGCTGCGGGCAGGCCACATTGAATCTCGGCCTCTGCTCATCTGCAAATTTTGTCAAGTTATCATTTATATCCTATGCAATAGAAGTGAGCACATCAAAGATGTCTTCCAATTATGAAACACTGTACAGCCCTCTGATGATTTCTCCAAGTGGCGGGGAAAATTTCCCCAGGTTTATGGATTTATAGCCAAGCAAAGTAATAACAGAACGAAAGGCACAGTTTCAATACGGAAACATTAGACCAATTTGGGACAAATCTAGCGACAATTAGACGCCATTCCGGTTTGAGCAGAAGCGCCCTCCCATGGGTTGTGTAGTGGATTGCACCTGCTATCTTCAAAGTACAGAGGCGGGTAATACGTCATGTAGTTACCAATGATGACTCGCAAGATGAAAGACAGATATTTGGGGGATAGGTGTTGTGGGCATAATGTATACAAACTGAGACAATCACGGTTTGTCAGACACTAACCGATGCAGACCACATTTTCTAGGCTGTCCCAGGACCCGTTGTCAGCGCACGTCTTGCTGTTGGGTCCCTCCTGTCTGAAACCGTCGTCACACGAGAAGCTGCACACCGTGTTATACGGTTGCATCCCAGGCTGAGCACAGAGGGCGGGCTGCACCGATCCATAAGGAACAGGAGGAAGGCCAGGGCACATGATTATCACTACAGAAACAAGACAAAAAATTGTTTTACACTATTTTAAAAAAATCCTTCACAAGGTGACGTTTTCAGATTAATTTTTTTACATCAATCAACTTCCAAAATTGCTTATCTCAGTTTTTATAACCTCTATATACATTTTAAAAACAATTAAAAAGTGAACAAACCTTGTGATATGACTACAATTATATTTTTTACTGTTTGGTGGCACTAACTGTTTCAGTTTCTTGTGAATTCACAGGGTTTAAGTTTTCTGCCCAGCAATACTGGAAAGTTTCGTGAATCAAAGCGCTTTACCTGTGCACTGGAAGTCAGGTCCACTCCATGATCCATCTGCTTGGCACTGGCGGTTGCGGTTACTCTCGCCGCTGGCTGTCCTGTGACCCAGGTCACAGTGGAATTGGCAGGCATCCCCGTAGGTGGCAATGTTGCTATGGCAACCACTGATGTAACCATTGGTAACACTTGGATGAGTGCAGGTGTTGGCTGTTAAAAGTGAACAAATTTAGAAGGTTCAATCTCATTCCTCGTGAGGAAGCATCTCAAACCATCCTATCTTTTTTTATCATAACTCATTTTTTTCTTTCAAAATGCTCCAAACTGGACAACATTGTGGAACAAAAAATCTGCTGCTCACCCACGCAAGTTGGCTGAGATCCGTTCCAGTATCCTTGGGTGCTGTCTGCGGCCACACGTAGGCACTTTCTCCTCAGAGTGGCACCCCCTGTTGACAGTGTGTAGCCAGTCTCACAGCTGATGTCGCACCGGGAGCCGTACACGACACTCTGGGAGCACGCGCCATGGCCGGACACCAGCTGCAGCACGCCATTGGTAGGTGTTGGAAGTCCTGAGCACCGCGTCACTACGTAAATGAACATTGTTCATCAAAGTGTTACCACTGCATGCGTGCAATTTGTCGTTAAAAACACACTATCAACAATGCAGAATTGCTACCAGATTTAATGAAGACTCTCACGGTTCTTTTATACTCTTTATTTGGTTCGGTGCTTTCACAAACCACTCTTTTTGTATTGGCAGCCAAAGTTTGCAAAAACATCTTCCTTGCTTGGTGTCAGAGTTCACCACAAAATGTGCATGTGCCCCCTTGCTTTTAAAGAGGGTCCTCTTTTTCATTGAGTGCTTTTTAACACCTGATTATTATTTTGCTTTTGTACTGATGGCCTGTGATTTTTTCACTGGTCGCTGACAGGCAAAAACGCCACCGTGATGCAGGAAGAGCTAACCCTATATAACTCTGTCTACTGTAGAGTTCAGACCTTTGGTCTCTAGTTGCATAGAGCAGGAACCCGAGTTGCCAGCGTTGTCGGTCGCTGAGTAGACCAGTGAGTAGGTCCCTTCTTCCAAGGTACTTGGCTTAGGGCCGGTGACAGGCACGGTGTTGATGGACAGCAGCACGGCAGTGATTTCATGGCCAGCATCCGTGCCCTGGAAATAGAGCAAACCTTTAAGGTGGTTGACTTGTCAAGACTTCTGTTATTGATAGAGACCAATGCTGAAAAGCAGAATAAGAGTCCAGTACCATGATGACCCCATGCTTGCGAGCAGATCTACAAAATTATGCCAAGTTTTCAGTCACTTTCTTGATTGAAATTTACTCTGAACATCAGCTTTTTTACACACCTACTTTGAACAAATTTAACAAATTTATGGGTATTTTTTTAAATTCAGCTTTTGCTAGCTGTTTTAAGCTTCTCAGACCCCTGTCTAAATTACAGGTTTCAGCAAAATTGCCTCTGAGCAAAGTACACTGTCATTCTTTTGCAAATACCCTTCTGTCTTACCTTCAAACAAAATCTATAAATCAGAGCCAAACGTTTCATAAGTAATCCTGTTTCATTTTTATAATATGTGAAATACTACATTATTAAGTTTTTGACGTACAGCAGCTTTTGACTTTCTTACTACGGTAATTGAAAACACGTTTTTCTAATACCCAACTAAGTTAATATGAATTCAATTTTATAATGTTTATGATAATAAACATGTAAATCTTTTTCTATTTCAAAGATAAATCATAAGACGTTCTTATCAAGCTTCTCTTTATTTGGCATCACACACGTATACAATCACTTCCATGCTATTCTTTGAATCGGAACAAAAGCTTCTTCCAATCTTTTGCAAAATCCTACCGTGACTGGTTCCCAGTCCCAAGGGACTGACACTATTTGGTGCCCCTCCCCGGCAAACTCGACTTGATCTGACGGGCACTCCAGCACTGGATCTGTGATGTCTGTGTTTGGAAGGAAAACAATGGATCTATGACAATTATTACCCTGCCCTTTCTGTCTTTGGAAAGTAAAGCAGGAATTTTAAGCTTTTTGAAAATTCAGGAAGAATCTTCACTCCAATTGGGATGCAACTGAAAAAATTTTAAGATGGCAACACCAGAAACATTCAAACCAAGTCAAACTCAGGGCATATTACATAACCCTTGATTTCAAATTCTTTTTCGCTGAATATGGACGCCGGATTCAACATTTAATGCAAATCAGGTCACCTTTTGACTATACTTTCCTTGATCCTGCAAAATCCTCCTAAATCTCCATGTGGGCTCATTATCTGGAGTTAACAACACAAGCGAATGACCTGAACATGAAGCTGACCAAAAAGCTGACCTGAACAGACAGTTGTAGTTCCATCCCATGCCCCCGACACGAGGCAGGTTCGACTGGCCGAGCCCGATAGAGTGTAACCAACGTTACAAGCTGTGTTGCACACTGTATCAAAGGGTTGCCGTGACGACACAGGTCTGTTGCTTCCGTTGCGTTGGCAGGTGGACACGGTGCCATGGGCCGGTGTAGACAGGGAAGGACAAGTCACAACTGTGAGGGAGAAACAAGATTTTGGTCTGCAGTGGCCTGAATAGTTGAGTGGCCAAACTTGTCAGGTAGGCTACACGAAACAACTGAAATTCTTGGCCAATGACGTAAACAGCTTCTGATTTTAAACAGTAGCAGTCAGGTTACACTGATGTCAACAAAAACCATTCACTGTTTCATTAACATACTGGTGCATGTGATGGTTCCACCGGACCACACCCCGTAATCGTTACTGTTGCTCTGACACGTTCGGTGTGTCATTGCTGTTGGCGTGTAACCACGGTTACAGGACAGGCTACAGGTGGTGCCATAAGGGATATGGTCTCCGGTGCAGCCGCTCTTCGCTCCGTTGACTGGTGCAGGCAGGTCACTATTTGCACAGGTGATCACTGAAACAGTAATTAACATACACCTGGAATGAGACTATGGTCTCCTATTTTGACACTAGGTCTTACATAAATGCAAAGGGAGCACACATTTGTAATATTGCTCATAACTTCAAATACAGTTTTCACATTTACAGATGTCTGAAGTAAATCTCAAAAGTTATAGCTTTGAAAACTGCAATCAACAAATTAATTGGACAAGTCATTTTTGCTGTTCCTACACTGAGCAATCTGAAAGAAAAATTGTCGGTGCAATATTGGGTTGAATCAACAGATTTTGCGGGGCTGATCATTTGTGTACATGCGTTTCTTTCCAAAATGGCAGCTTCCAAATAATTTAGTTCCATGGCAAGTCTCCATGACCTCACAATGGTGGTCAGGCGAGGGCGCTCTAACAGATATCTGGTCAAGGCGTATTGCTACAGTCAGAGGACTCACCCAGACATTCTGGTAGGGTCTGAAGCCACTGACCGTCTGACCCACAACTTATAGTCGGTGCGCCTGTTAATCTGAAACCTTCAGAGCATGCGTAAGTACACGTGGTACCATATGATACTACGTTACCGGCTGAACAGGTGCCACTGTTGGTTGGGGACAGTCCTTCACCTGGAGTTAGGGTGTTACACGTGTTGACTGGAAGAAACAATGTAACAGGGTAAAGACATGAGGGAAAAATGGTTTGCTAATCCAGATTCAGAGAAAAGTTTTGATGTTCATTTTTCTGCTCTAGAAACATTTGTATAAACGTTTTCAATCATGCTAAGGCATCACTACTAATCATCTGAGAACGGATATTTTGCTGACATTCAAGTTCAGTGTAATACATTCCCTTGCCTGGCTACCGACTTAAATTAAGAAAAAGCAAATGTGGCTGTATGTCTTGCTCAAAGACATCTGAATGATCAAGAAAGAAGGTTAAGGTAGCGAGTGGTCAAGCAGTGTAATGTGAAGGGCAGCAAGTCAACAGAAAGGGTAACAGTTTCCAAAACTAATCTCACTTTGGCATCCCGTGGTTGAGCCTGACCAGGACACGCCAGTCTGGCCTGGCAGGACCGTGCACCGTCTGTCGGCACTGCCGGTGATGCTGTAGCCTGTATCACACACAAAGTGGCAAAACGTCCCATAGGCATTGTCACACGTCGATGAATCCCTGAAACGGCCATGTGCGGGGGCAGTCAGAGAAGTGCATCGCAGAACTGCAGTAACAACAAAATAAAGAACAGTAAATGATGTAATGTGTACAAATTAAGCTTGACTACTACCAGTGAAGAGATGCCTTCCTGAATGATGGCTACCAATCGGAAAACAAAAACCTTTTTGCGAGGGCCAAGTTTGATTAGCAACCATTTGTAGACCTGCTTAATTTGCCTGGCACCCATGAAACTTTTCAGTTACTGAGGAAAACTGACCAGTGGTTGACAAATGACTGCTGACTGAACTTGGCCTATGTTGTTGAGCTGGTCATGACCTTGTAACCTTCTGTGAAACAGCAGTGGTAGGCAGATCACCATACCAGGGTCAAAGGTGTAAAGGTCCTGTGTAAGTGCTGATAGGTGGAAATTAAATCCAAGGAAATCTTGAATTTAATATTCCTGTGTAAATTAGTTTTAAGCCTAAGCCCTTTTTGAATCAACTGACTGCGGCTGTGTGATATGGCCACAGTTTTACTTTCCGAGTCATTGCCAAGTCACAGTGACATGACCTTTGACTTACTTTCACAGCTTGGCTGAGACGAGGTCCATGATCCGCTAGACTGACAGGTGGAACTTTCTGAGCCAACCAATTGGAATCCTGTGTCACATGTGAATGTACACCTAGCCCCCTTGATGTGCCCATGGGGACAATTAACGAGAAGATGGTGCCCACTCTGGAGAGCTGGTGTACATGTAATCACTGTGGAATGTATGCAAAATCAAACTAACGTCACCAAAGAAAGAGTAGCTTTACTTTCCATTTATGACTGGCGCCTGAAAGAAATCAGTTCCCATTCGATGCATTTGTGGTTTTTACATTGTCAAGTCAGGAATTTATTAACTTCAAGCCTCCTAATCTTAGTGTTGGAGTTCGCTTCCAGATGCAGGGAACAGTGGCTATTACTCCGAGTAGCCTGAACAGGTGCAATGTGCCTGTCAAGAATCTGTGAGGAACTAGACTAGTGACAAGTGCAAACAGGTACCCCAAGTGTTCTTTGACTTTAAGACTGCTATATGGAGGATTCTCAGTCACATGAATTTTGTTGGTCAGCGACCAATGTACACGGATGTGCGCGGGAATGTGCACACCTTCGAAGTCCCTCAACAGTCTGGCAGAGCATGAAATTACGGTCGGACATCAGACATTTTCGGAGCACTTATTGTGTTTGTCTGAACAAAATCAAAGACGCTCGGGCAAATTGTCCAACCACCATATCAACAATAGCTCTTAAAATATCAACTGGCTCTACGTGTTATATAATATGGCCGATCAAAAGCTAGTAATGGCAGAACAAAATTGATTGTTTTATGACATTTTGTCTGAACACTTTTTTGGTCTTATTTTGCGCTCTGTCCTGGTGTATATGAAACTGCAAACAGAAATGTACAGATTCAGAAATGATTATAAAGATGAACAAAGAAATTGACTGGAGTGGGATTTGAACTCTGGCCTCTGGAACACCGTACCAGTGCTCTACCAACTGAGCTATCCAGCCCTATGTCGGTGGCTCTTCCCATGTGTCAATATCTTTGTTTGGGAGGTGCTAGCCAGAAGCCATTAAACCTGAAACATCATATCGCCAGGGATCGCGCCCCAATTACAAGATTAAAAAATGCATGTGCCTCCAAGGACATGGTATGCTTTCTGAAGTGCCTTTGCCCATTATGTTACATCACATGAAATACCTCTATGGTGAGCAGTAAAGAAGGTTTATGAAGGACAGTGGACGACTCTTGACATTTACCTAATTATGTATGTGACCTAAGATGCTAACATGTAGTGGAAGATTTTAAGAGGGCGAAAAGTATGAGGGTTAACTGAAACGCAAAGAACATGCCTCTGACAGTAACAGAGAAGGAGCACTCTTGTGTATTGCCTCGGGCATCACTGGCGCTGTAGAATATGGTGTGAGACCCTTGGCCAAAGCGGCTGCCACTGGCGAGGCCTTGCGTCTGAGTGACTGTTAGTCCAGCCGGCACATTGTCAGTGGCTGTCGCAGAAGCCCAAGAGACCACGGCACTGGTCAGTCCTTCCTCGGCCTCAACGGAGATGGAGCTAGGACAGGTTATGTTTGGTGCCTGGGTATCTATCATTGAAGATGTCAAGAAATGAGCAATAACAAACAAATGGTGTAACAAACAAACGGTCTGATCTTATTGATGTTGCTACTTTGTAGGTTCAAATAAAGTCCGTGGCATATGTGTCCTTGGGCAGGATAATTTACAATTACAAGCTTTCAACCCTCCCTGTAAATGGTTATTAACGAGGATGAAATTAACAGACGTGTTTCAATCCATCCTTCGCATCTAACAATTACACAAATGAGCTTTGTGCCGTACTCTCACCTCTACAAGTTGGAGAGGTGTCCGACCAAGTGAGTGTGCAAGTTCTTGTGTAGGTGCTCCCCCCGGATGACAATCCAAAGCCCGAGTTGCAACGGAATGTGCACACACTGTTCCACCGGTTGCCATTGGTGCAGGTGATTTGTCCATAGGCGAGGCTAGTCAATGCTGGATTGCAGGTTTTCACTACAGTTCAGCCAGAAAAAAAAAAGTTCTGAATGCGTTATCATACTGGGAAATATTTGTACCATATTCCGTCGAAATGTCAAGCGGTGAGGTACTGACCTGGGGGTTTCTGTAAAAAGTTGACCTGGGGAGTTTGCAGAATAACTAAAATTGGATCTCAAATTTTGATACATTGCAAGGTGCTCCAGAGTTGCCCAAGCTGCTAAAACTGGACCCCAGATGACAACAAAGTGCTGACCTGGGAATGGCATTGTGGCTATAACCTGGAAATCTGATACTTCCCTGGGGATAACAATTGGATGCTGACATGTAAATTTCACTGACCAGCTGCCCTGAAATTTTCAATGAGACTTTAGCTGACAATGGATCGGTGTGACCAGCTGACCTGGAAATGCCTTCGACCACCTGGCCTGGAGTTTTCAATGACTTGTGACCTGGAAATCTTAGTGAGATCCTGGCCTGGCAATCTTAGTGAGGTGGTCACCCCAGGATATAAGTTTTAGTATTGTCAAAGTGACTTTGTCTTGATTTGACTTTTGACAATTTGACAATGTTTCCCTTTACCTCGACAAGTCGGCAACCCACTAGTCCAGACTTCGCTGTTCAGACAAGTGGCTGTCGAGTCTCCAACAATATCGTACCCAGTTGAGCAGTGGAAGGTACAGAATGAGCCAGCGATGTTGGACTTTGTGCAAGTGTGAGAACGATGACTGCTTGATCCAACACCTGGACAACGAAGAACTGCAGGGGAAGAAAAGTTCTCTCATTAATTATTCAATTCATTAGACTTTGATTTTACAACCAAAAAGAAATCTGATCTTTGTTCCGATTCATGCCAGTCAGAACCAAATTGACATCGACAAATATTGTTTAGGTTACTCAAGCTAACAAGCAAATAAACAGTAAACCAAAGGTAACTTGGTGACTCAAAGGCAGCTGAATCCTACAATGTGAGACACCATGCCCAAATGATAGCACTGGTCCCAGCTATAATAGGGGCCTGATGGGGGGGGGTTGCCTCTATGCCCCCCTTAATGAAACCACTGACAGGAAACCATGCAGGAAGAGGTCCATATACAGACTCCAGTAATTATTCCCTATAGTGACCCACTAGCCATCAGCATGCAAAATCATGTCCAGAAAAGTTCAATTTACGAGGGCAAATACCAAGTTGTTTACTGAGAAAAACACTTTTTTTTTTTCAGACCAGTCTCACAGGGCTTGTGCACGGGGTGTCAAGTGCCATCCATATACAGAATTCTTCGAACCATGCAGAATGAATGCGGACTTGTATTTGCTAAGCATACCGCGGATGGTGATGCTTATCGAACAGTACGCGGTGTTCCCGGCACTATCCCTAGCCGCGTAGGTCACAGTGGTCAGGCCTTCATTGAAGCGACTTCCAGAGGCTAAGCCACCTGTGCGACTAAACAAATTAAAAAACACAGGTAAATATGTTGAGGAATTGCACCCAGTACCTAATGTCAATGACTGCATAATCACTGGGTTAACACATCCTACAAGCACTGGCGGTGGAAGCGGGTGAACCAGAAGGGGCCAGTGGCCCCCCACTTATTCAACTGGGGGGCCTGGCTGCCCCA
This sequence comes from Acanthaster planci, assembly GCF_054643075.1. Classification (NCBI taxonomy): domain Eukaryota; kingdom Metazoa; phylum Echinodermata; class Asteroidea; order Valvatida; family Acanthasteridae; genus Acanthaster; species Acanthaster planci. Next base: position 6,471,624 of record NC_141795.1, read on the forward strand.
CTTTCTGCACGTCCTATAATTGGGTGGAGCTCAACGGATTGAGCTATTAATGACTGATGCCTGATGGTCTAACAACTCCCCCCCCTCCTACTTCGAAAATCGTGCGGTGCCTACAACTATCAAGCCCGATCGGGAAAGAGTTCCACTACTGTAACAGAGTACACTAATTTAACAGCGATCAGAGTAGGTTTTTTTTTAGACAAGTCTCATAGGTCTGTGCACAGGCATCAGGAGCATCAAGTGATGTCCGCGTACATGGAATTCGTCTCCTCTGATTGGTTCCAAGTGGCAAAATATGGGACCTATGCATTATCACTAATGTTAGATGGGGTGCTGTGCTCATTCATACAATCAACATAAGTGACACTGGTCAGTGAAACCATGGAGAAATAAAACACAATTTCTCCATGGTTTCACTGACCTGTGTTTTATTTCTCCATGGTGAAACTGATCAAAATTTTAACAAAAAGAGTCCAGCAATCCAGTTAGAAAAAGAAATTCCACAATACAAATGCCAATAATTATTCCCCACAGTGTCCCAATAGTCTTCAGAAAGCAAACACATGTCCAGAAAAGTTCATTTTAGGAGGGAAAAAACCAAATTGTTTACTCAGCCGAGAAAACACTTACCAGTCTTATAGGGTTTGTGCATGGGATGTCAAGTGGCGTCCATATATGGAACTCTTTCCCCAAAAATATAGAGGGGCTGCATGGATCGCCCTCACAAAGGACAGGTCTTTGTTCCTGTGTAATTTGCTTGAGTAGACACTATAGTACTTCATTGTCTAGGCCTAAATAACAAACATATCTTCTGTGAGGGAGCTCGGATCCATCCATGCAGCCCCTCAGTATAATATGGAACAGTGACTTGTTAGGCCTAAATGATAAATCTAACTTTGAGAAATTCTCCTCTCAGTGACCAAATCACATTCTAAAACAGCCCCTGCAGCCGTTAAATTTAATAAAACCGACTGAGCGAGCTTGGGGAACACCCAGTAATATTATGACTGAGATATACACGGCAAACACAATCAACCCACGGTAAGGCCATTCTTTGAATTACCCGCCAGAACTGTGGGGCTTGTTGTCCAATCAACCCACGGTAACTGATGAAGGCCATTCTTTGGTTTACCCGCCAGAACTGTGGGGCTTGTCGTCCGCCGCGCTCCCTTCCGGGATTATCTCTGATCACAAACTTGTGCCACGCTTGTCACGGATTATTGCCCATGTAACAACAGCATGGACATGATATGATGATGGATAGGCCTATGCCAATAACTTGGACCCTACAAATCGCCTTTTTAACACAAATGTTAAAAATGAGAAATGTTGTAGGGTCCAAGTTACTCGGACTAGTGACAACATAGAGCAAGGACATTGAACACAACATGACATAAACTCTTAAAAACTTACTAACCCACCAAGGGGGCGACTCTCAAAACGCTGAGCCCCCGACTTACAAACACAAGGCAAGTGAGAAACTCAATCCGAGACAAAGATGTCTTTGTGTCACGTGACAGAGTACAGGCATATTGGATCGCGCGATCACTCCGGAATGCGGCCACCTGTCGTATATCGAACCACCTGACACTATACTAAATAACCTGATCACTTCGGAATGTGCGCCCAGCCGTCTTGTATTTTACCATTTCTCCATGATTTTACCAAGCTGTAGTCCCCCCGTGTATAAAGCATTTTATTACTTACGTCTTTCTCTAACCGTGGAGGTGGAATGCTCTAACCTTTCACATTTCACAACCCTCTACACTGGCGCACCCACAAGTTTTGAGTTGACCCATGTAATTATATATAACAGGTTTTTGCCCTTACCCAACGTATATTAACCCATGTACAAATAACCGAAATCGCTAAATAAAGTAACTGTTTTTGAAAGTTCAATAAATCACCACTGTTGTTCGAGTTTACCTGCAACGTAAGAATATTTACCCAACAACAGTATAACAGGAACGGGGTACAAAACACTCCCATCAAGAGGCAATTGAAGAAATTATTGTTGAAAAGCATTTCTCGGTAATTATGGGACTCTCTTCCTTGTAAAGTTATTATTTCTGGCAAGCTGACATTTTTCATTTCTATGTACATTTAGTGCCAGAATTGGCCGAGCAATTCAGACTCATAACATCGATTGCCTTGGCTCGAAGAACGACCTTTCCATTTCGAAGTGGTTGTGCAAAAAGATGGGGGACTACAATTTACAAAGTGTAATGATTACCAGAACGTTATCAGTAAAAAGGGTGAAAAATGGCATCAAGTACACCGTCGACGCCCCCGATTACGTCAGACTCATTACGTCACAGGTTCGCTCGTCGCCCAGCTCGTCACCGGCTCAGGGGACGAACACAGCGGCCGCTGGGCGAGTGAACTGAACAGCGAACGTGCACAGCCGGCGACAGTGACTCGACAGAGAGCGCAACTCGTGCTGGATTTCACGACGCACGTGGCCTACTTTGTTGAAACGGAGGTCGCACCAGAGAAGCCAGCCAGACCATGACCACCTCGACAGTCATACATTTCTGTACCAGACTGTTTGTCAATCCAACGGAAAATTATACTTTTCTGCAACCGCCAATACTTCTCTAAGCCTCTTTACAAGCCGTTATGTCTTTCTCCATTCAATACGCCCCAATTATGACCGAGTTCATGTTAAAAACATGCAAATAACGCTGACAAATCGACAAATAAGCTAATAAGGTCTACTTTTTTTCGTTCACATTCTTGAGGGGTAAATACCAAAATTTAATTATCAAAATCTATACAAGAAGAAAGTAACGTTTGAGATGCAATAGAAACTATAACAAGGAGGTGCAATTTGATAAGCTTATGTTAACTTCAATACTTTAGTTCAACAATAACTATCATAATTGATGAAGTATTGTTTGCATTAAAAGTATATAAAACTAAAATTGAACTTAACGTTGGAAAAATTAACCATGTATCACATTTGAACAACTCGTTTTCTGTCGGTATTTTATTCTACGAGTGTAAAAGGTGATTTTTTTTAAGTGTCAAACTATTACTAAAATCATACACTTCTTTGAGACAATTTTTGTGGTTACTGGTTGGGTAAGGGAAAGTAATGTATGATGTCCGTCTACTTGGCTCCAATTTTCTCTTACCTTAAGGTGACCGATCCCCGGTTATCAGATGCACGTGGCGTGCCGTAGTACACCACCCGACGACCGTCCGCTTCGCTGGTGGTGTAGCTGTAGGGACCGGGGCAGAAGGAAAACGACGGCGGAGTGGTGTCTAGCGGACAGCCGAGAAAAACCCGCATTGTTTAAAGAAAAACTAACTGATGTGTTGAGTCGACAAAATAAAAATTTATGAGGTTTTAGGGTTTGTGACTCCCGATTACGGGATCAAAGGTTCGAGTCCAGACGCTGATTATGCATTTCTGGCCCTGAGAAGTCTGGTTTAACCCTATATGCTTCTCTCTACCAAGAAATGGTCATCTGATGGGTTAGAGGTCGTAAGTGCGTTCTAATTGGCTGGCCAAACAGGTCTCGTATAGCCTGCGAGGCGCGGGTAATAAAAAGTTTAACTACAAGTGTCGTACCAGCAATATTGCTGGATGTGTCCATAGTGTACTTTACCAAAACACAATTTCAAGCTACGAGAAAATGCACTCGCAAAATTATCAAAGACTGAATAACAATCATAATGGGGATCATAACTCCAGCAGCCGGAATAAATTGATCACTGGGAGGTGAGATAATAGCTGAAAAGTACACGTGACGTCACGAGACCTCGTGACGGTGCGTATTCACCTGGAGGGGACGGGGAACGCCTTCGTCGTCTGCGTCTTCTCCACCAGCTCTCTGGAGGGAGAAAATACCAACAATGCCTTCAGAAAACAAAGACAGTGATTTGTTTTAGCAGAATAGTATTAGTAGGCCTACTCTAGACCAGATATTCGGATGCAACCTATGTATCCATAAATACATTTTCTGCAATTCAGTTTACAATTCTCTTTTAGCAAGGCATTAGGAGACGATCTCGGTGATGATACACCTGGGTTTTCCAGTTCTTATTTTTAGAGAATCCCCATTGTCACTAGATTCAAGAGAAAAAAATGCATGAAAACAATAAACTTGAACTTGTGAATCCTTTCCAAAAAATAATAAAAACCACCACAATGCAACAACTGTTCACAATACAATGCTAAAGTATTCGGGTTCCCACGGTCCACCAATTCTATCGATGTTTTATACCCTCAAGCTCACGGTGTATTCCCGCGGAAACCCCCGTGGTACCTCGGGTGTGCACCCGCCATTAGACTGTACAATGTACTTGGTGTGGGAAAAAACAAAAACTTCCTGTACAGTGTAACTTTCAGGTATGACACAGGTGTTTGCTTCCACAAAACGAGTAAATAAGGAAATCATATTGTTGGTCCAATACACATAGTCCTTAGAAGCATATGCTACAATCATGCGTTACCGTGCATGAGTTATACTAGGGGTTAGAGCACCGAACATCGGGCTGATGTCTGTTCGTCGTATAAACATGCACATGTGACACCCACCAATATCGAAGGGGCATCTAATTTCAGATATAGGTTATTTTTTTAGACTGCAGGACTTCATTCACCACAGAGTATCCCAAAATTACTCTTGCATTGTGCAAGGTAATAAGTCAGGGTAGCAACAAATACAGAGTTGGGCTGGCTTTTTCACTTGCATGGAACTAGTTTTACCCGAAAGTGGCATTTAGAAACAGTTGTAAAAAAGCATGTATTCAGGTGTGAGGTCCTAAAAGTGTTCGTGAGTTCACTGACAAACTCCAGAAAAAAAATAATTCTATTTCGACGTGCTATACAACCGTCGATATTTCTCTTCGATAAATGTTAGGTCTAGGCCAAACCATTGTTCAACAAGCCATGAAAAATTTTAACAAAAAACAAGCCGAATTTACCTGCAGGAGCTATCAGAAGAAGCAGAATCAAGGAAACGACAACCAGAGTCTTGACATGCATCTCGGGGACAGTTTTTATTCCGTTCCTCTCTAGGAAATGAAATGCCAGAAACTGGCTGCAAGCCAGTTGGCACAAAGAGCGGAGCGAGACAGGTTGCACCCGTTTGGACCCGCCAAATCTGGGCCCAGGCCTCCTCTGTGAGCTTCTTTTTCACCGAACTCGAAATACTATCCGTTCCAAGACCATTCAGCGGTATGTACGAGTAAAGCGATACTTCTCCGGGGGTCGAATGGGGTTTTCCCAGTCGGGTCCTCGAAACGGTGTGAGGTAACTTGCCGGCTCTCTGATTGGCTCGAACGGGCTCAGATCTCAGTTGGGCGGCTACACCCAACTTGGCTTGTTACCACTTCATATTAGGCAAGCATACATTAAAGAGACAGCCTCCCCTCCAGTCTGTGCTACAGACAAGTCACCTTATATTCGTTCTGAAATTGGATGATTAAGAAAGGTTAAGGATAAGTATAACGTTGTGCATATCAAAACAAAATGTTCATTGACGAGATAACACAATCTGCTCGACTCCAGCCATTTACTTCCTCCACGCTCCACGGAGAAGACCACCATGCTATCAACAGTTAAGGGGAATGGCTTGTTGAGGGGAGGGAGGTCAGAAAATATCTCCCAATCAACCCTTCCCTCTGCACAGCCCCGCTTGTCGCTATTTTTACAAAACACATTTTTCAGCGAGTGTCAATATTTCAAGTGCATGACGTGACCACTTGAAAGCCTGGGGGTTGAATCCGGGTCAGAGGTCAAAGCTTCGGCGGGGAGGCATACTTCTCAAGACTGGAAAGGTATGTAAATATCCCAGCCAACAACAGATAAAAAATACATGAAAGTTATGAGGGACTTTCGCTTTCACTTTAAAACTTGGCTGATACCTAACTTCAAGCTCTTTGGTCAGAAACTCTCATCTCAACACTGCACAGGAATTCTTTCTTGAAAAGTTTCGAATTGGTGCATAAATTTGAGGGTCCCGTTAAATGTAAACAACGGTGTTTATTTAACACGAACATGCACATGAAGGTTTATTTTGCAGAAGGGTGTCTGGGACTCGGTGAAGTGGTGTCAACCAACAGTATATTTACTGTCTGGTCATACGGCGCGTCGAAACTCAAGCTGAGACACTTGAGCGGCGCTCTAGTCATCCCAGTGAAAAAAGGCACTAATTTCCCCTGTTTATTTAATTAGGCCTAAAATTTTGGAGACGATGCATGCGTGCAGTGTATGCCTTTTGACCCTAGACCTTTTATTTCAAGTTAAAGAAGCTGTTTCTTACGAGTAACCTTCGTTTACAGTTTCACACACTGTCAAAGCATTATCCAATAGGTGACATCTTCAGCGAGGATGGGCAGGCAGTATCAGACCTCCATGCTTCAAAGAAAACTGACATTGAAATAGCGAAGTTAAACTAAACCAGTGCTGCTGATGTAAGACTGTATGCAGTACACCTCAGAAAAACACTAGACGACGCAAGTCCACCATTTTGTGGTTGAAATGAATAAACTCGACATTTTCTCCATTGTTATAGTGTAGTTATTATCAATACACAATACATGAAACTTACTACGCAGATCCCAAATCCAAACAATCCTTATCGACAATAAACTACAATCCTCTCTTATGGTTACAGGAGACATTGTCGTCCATTTGTGTTTGCCCCAAACTATGAACAACGTGTTTATTTTCCCTCTCAGGCTATGAGACGTCCTGTTATTTGTAATTCAAAATGAATGCAGTTATAATTCAGTATATTCGAAGTTATTTGAAATTTTCAATACCTGCGGGAGCTATTAGGAGCAGAAGAATCAATGTAAAGACGATCAGTTGACTGAAACACATCTTTAAGTCCAGCGACGAAAAAGCTCCAATGAAGTATTTTGATCGCGGTTGAAAGAACCATTGAAGTGCTGCTACCAGCGCTAAGCACGGAGCAAATTCGACAGTGAAACACGTCCCTTCGGACAGGACGGGAATTTCCCTATCGATTTGGGCGAAGCTGCTATGAGGCTGTTCCTTCCGGCTGTAGGCCTATAACTGATTCAAGGTCTTCGTTGTTTAAGGTATAATTAATAACAAGGTGCAAACGCCGAATAAACGGTACCGGTAGCAAACCAACCGAGGGAATCACCGTTTATGTGTTTAATGACCGAACACCAGAAACAGGGACGTGGCGAAGGCATTTTCTTTGGGGTGTGTGCAAAAGTCATTTTGCCGACCTGTAACTTGCTCGCAAACCTCGTGTCGTATAAAGTTCACTTTATGCGGAGTGGACATATTGAAGTTTGGAAAATAAATATCCGTGGAACGTTACATTTCATGCTTCAGGGGAAATGCCGACGGCCAACGTAAATTTATGTACCAAATTTGGATTCATTTGCCGACCGAAGCTCTATTTGCCGACCGGAATTATTTATTGGGGGGTGCCGTACCCCCCACATCCCTGGTCGCTATACGCCCCTGACCAGAAGGTCATGGTGTTTTCTTCCATGGTAGAGCTTACACAACGGGACACAAGGCTAGAACCGCGGGGACACGAGACACTCAAAATTGTAGTTTAAGGGTGCAGTCCACCAATCCTTTTGAAGGTGAAGTGAGAATTTACGGCGTGAAAAGTGCCCCTATGGTTTCTTTTGGAAAAGGAGATTCCTTGACCCCCAAAATGGCGAGATTGTGTAAATCTTTGCCACTAGGATCAGCAAGCTTGCGTCTGAGAGCACAATGAATGAAGAAAATACGACTGCAAATGATCTAAGTGCTTAAGAAAGTAGAATCATTTTAAGTATAGCTGCGTGTGGACTGGGCTTCCCAGGGGGTGGTGGTTTTGTTTTGTGTAACCAAAAAAATTGGGGAAAATCTTGAAAGATAAAAGGGACAAGACAATAATTAAACTTTTGTTTCAGAACCTCAGGGATGCGCATGCTACTGAGCCCTGAAAAATGTTGATTTTTACATTTTTTTTATCATGGCTTGAATTAGTGCACTTTATAGGCAACCCGAAGGATCTCCAGGCAGTACTTGGTGTGCGCGTCACCCGAAACATCTCTTCCGCAAAACCGACCGAGAAACACAACCAATAATGTGGGGGGGAGGGGAGGTCAGTCCTGAACAATTGGAATCCAGAGGCCGGGGTCGAGTGTCAGTTCTCCCCATGAAAAGCGACACAGCAAATCATTTCCAGCGACGGTTGCCTTCCATGATAACAGATTTAGCACACCAATTCACTTTAAGGACCACGGGGCTGAAAGTCTCGTCGATGAAAGTGCTGCCTCGTATCGTAGTCGTCATGGATTTCGTGGGTCATGGGCATTTTTGGTTGTTCATTTCGAAACCAGATAAGGTACCCAAGATCTAGTAGAGTGCTGTCAAAGATCTGTCCAGCTGAACTTGCCTTTATAAACTTTAATCGCCAGGGCCGTTTTCCAATACTCAACTTCGGCTCAGGCTTAAACTGTTTTTTTACTAGCTGACTTTGAAGCTGTAAGCGCAGTAATCAGTCTAATAGTGCCACAGAACATCAAATAAGATGCAAGAGAGCTAAAACTCACAGTAATCATAGAGGAAGGACTCCAACTTCATTTAAACGCTTCAGGTCCACAATCGGGGATCGGTTTCGGGGACGAAGCTTGAGACGGAGTTGAGTATTGGAAAAGGCCCAGATACAGATTATATTGTCATGAGCTTGAGTATGGATATAGTCTTAACTCCTGTCTCCCAAGGCATTTCTACAATGTTGAAGTGCCAACGGTTTACATGTGATATATGGCTGCAAATGGAACGGTTTATCACATTTCATAGTACGTGTGTGGCTATGACGTTACATTGTGTGTATAGGCCTAATACTACTGTCTCTATGTATTCCACCCAAATGAGTTCATCGATTCACTAGCCCTGACGGAAACCTGACATACACAAGCAACTAAAAGAAACCACTAGTCCGAAAAGTTCGTTGTTTGAGTTGGCTGACAACTTTGTTCCCGAAGACAGAGAAAACTGAACTATGTCTGGTAAACTTACGTGAGCGTGACTCTTCCTACGCCACCGGTAGTCGTTGGGGTTGAGTAGGTGACCACCCGACGACCGTCCGCTTCGCTGGTGGTGTAGGTGAAGGGGCCCGGACAGAAGGAAAACGATGGTGGAGGGGCTGGCGGATGACACGAGAAGATATTTCAAATCTGGTACCTACACAATTCCCTCGTACCCATGTATGAAGATTCATGCATGCTTAAACACGGCTTGAAGACCTACACATCCACTAAGCTCGCTCCTATATGGTTCGACAAAGTCGGCAATCATGACTTATTCCGTAGCCGACGTGGGAATAAACGCTCGTCATAACAACTGGATCAAACATGCTGTCGGACAGAGCAATGTCCCCCAAACTCAGTGCTAGTTTGCCTAACAAGAAATTATCCCCTTAACTCGGTAAAGAGCTGCCCAAACTGTCCATACCGTGAGGTTCCATGTAAAAACCCCGCCAAACCTCCTTCCGCTTCATGTGAAAAAGTTTAATTGATTGAAGAAAAATATGGCACCTCGATGTGTCCTTGGACGCCAAAACGGTAAAAAATGTTTTACCCTAGAACTCAAACAGGCTCCTCTTGGTTCCTCATAGTTCTGGCTAGAGATGTCTGTGGTTCACTTGATAACCGGATGCAGTACTGGACATATACCAGTATGGTCATCGGAAGACACGGTTCTTATCGGGGAACTTTGGGATTGGGATATCAACAATTCCGATGTCGATCAGGTCTTTATTTTCGCATCGGGAGCCTACCTCCTTTCCCCCCCCCAAGTCTATAAACATGTCGGAGTCCAATTCCCTAGCAAACACCACCCACCCAATACTAAAAGAACCTAACTTGAACAAGTCTACCGCAAAGCTATGTTGTGGAAGTATCATTGTATTAACGATTGAAAGCCTGAAAAAGTCGAAACTTCTTCCCACTTTCCAAGTTCGGTCTAAGCGGACCGCTTTTCGGCCAAATGATGGAAAATGAAATCACTCCAACTTACGAGGAGGGGGCGGGGATCTCCGCCGTCTGCGCCTTCGCCTCCAGCTCTCTAGAAATTCAATGAACAGTCCAAGTTATTTCAATATAAAAGACGCACCGACAAATTGCTGTAGTTAAGACAAGGTTACATGGCGTGCAATTTTTTACTGTGTGTGATGCACGCTCAGTGTGTCAATTTCGGTACTGCATCGAGTTTACTGTTTATAAGGTTAGGGCATTTGGTTTTTCGCCTCAAGGCAAGCGGTGCGAAGAATGATTTAAGTTTATCAATATTCTGTTTGAGACTGTTTGAGACGCTGGAAATTCAAGTTGTCTTGTAGCAGGCACAGAAACATTTAACGGAACAGCGTCAGGCCATTGTTTGATCGCCCCAGTATTGCAGAATTTCGTTGAGTCAGGTTGAATTGACGTAGTGTTCTCTTCTTGCCTTCCATATCTGTGGACTGGGTTCGAATCCCGACTCGTGGTCCACATGTTGATTGAGTTTTCAGTCCCTGCCTGATTCTGTGGGTTTTACCCCGAATATTCGCTTGCGCTTTTGAGGAATCTTTGGGTTTTTTTACCAGAAATAAATAATAATATAATTCAGTTTCTCTTCAAACAGTTATTATTTAAATCAAATGTAACTCACCTGCTGGAGCGAACAGAATGAGCAGGGTTAAGGAAACAACGACCACGGTACTGAATCTCATCTTTCCGCCTGTGCTTCACAGGATCCAAAATTCTAGAAGAAACAAAACAACCCGATGACAGAGCGTTTCATATGGCCCCACTTCAGAGCACTCGGCAAGTCCCCAGCATAGCAAGCCTAGTGACTTCCAACCGCTGCAGGTCACAACTGAACGTTTTCGTTCCCTTGTCATTATTTTATAACCCCTGTTATTGAGATCAAACTTGGAATGTCCCATGGCAAGTTGCAAGGAGCCTGGAGAAAATATAGCGATCACTTTCAGGAAGTTGACAGGGGCGCAGTAGTAGAGAACTGACAGTTCTGGACCACACGCCCTTTTCACCGTTTTCAACAAAAACCCCTGGGTACCTATACGGCCCAAAAATCTCAGGGAATTCCCTAAAAATCTTAAATTCAAGATTTCAGCAAAAACCCCTGGGTACCTCATCGACCCCCCTAAAATCTGGCTCTAAATATTATACATTTTGAGCCAAAATCTCTTTTACCCATCACACGCACCGCTTGCTACGCTCGCTCACCTTTTGACCCCGGCGCCGCTCGTTCTCACTGCGTTCGTAGCTCGCTCGTTCCACTCGCTCGCTTTGCTCGCTGACTAAACAACTCGTGACTAGCGCCGGGGATTTCCACTCAACTTTTGACCCCGGCTGGCTAAACAACTCGTGACTGGCAATCGGCACTCATTCACAAACAAAAAGGGATTTCCCCTTGCGAACAAGTCTCGACTTGCCCGACCTGAACTCGTGACCTCTACTTAAAGCATGGCTCTGTTCAAAGCAAAACACGCTATATTTACAACCGCCTTAAATAAATGGTCTATATATAAAAATACAAAAAACATGTCAAGTCAAGGCGTCAGAAAAAATGATGAAAATTTTAGAGATCTACATATAAATAGAGACATGAGCAACCCACAACACCGGCCTCTACTAACGAACTTTAATCGATTTAAGAAAGCGTTTTTAGAAGATTTTGTCAAGCGGTATAACATCTCATTACCGGCAATCACCCGTAAATCTCACACTAAACCCGAGCTCATTGAAGCTATACGCGCAGATCAAAAACAATTTAGATATCTCCCGCGTCAGTCATATCGGCAGCTGTTGAAAACGGTACAAAAATATAATATTCCTTATGCAAACAAAGACAGATACGTCAAACAGGACTTTATTGATGCGATTAAAGCTTATACACAACCTAAAGAACTGGAGGAAGTAGACATTAAACGTATAAGGCGTTTTAAAGATAATTTTCGTAATTGGGAGTTGATTCCTCGCTTCTATGAAGACGATTTAATACATTTTTTTGATTTTTACAAGCAGTTGATAGAGAAAACAGCGTTAGCTGAACTCAAAGAAATCGGGAGTTACAAATTACAAACACATCTTAAAGTGCAGTTTAGATTGGAAAAAATTGACGGAACGATTGACTATGGCACCTTTCCCTTTCAGAGTGATCAAGACGTAGTAACGAGTAAACCAAGCGTTAAAAATGCACTTGCTAAGCAACGCGAAGAACAAATCGAACAGGTGGAGGCTCATACACAAAAAGGCTCGGGTTGGATCTTTGACAAGGTTGTCGCTTTTTACATCAACGTGGTTAAATATAATCCAGTCGGTTCTTCTTACATTCCGTTGCCTAAGGAACTGTTAGACAAAAAAGCAATCATAAACGTCCAAAATAAAGATCAAGAATGCATCCGATGGGCGTTGAGAGCAGCTTTAAAGTTGTATTCAGACGGAGTCAAAAGTCAGCTAGAAACAAATTCAAAATATAAAATACATGACGAGCGGCCTTCGACTTACCGGTCAGAAGCAGACAGTCTAAATTTTACAAACATAAGCTTTCCAACACCGATTTCACAAATCCCTCGTATCGAATCGCAAAATAACTTGGCGATCAATGTGTTTGGTTATACCAAAAAAGACGGTATTTACATTCTCCACAAAAGCAAGCGTCAAGAAGAAGGAGCGAGTGAAGCGAGCGGACTACGAGCGCAGCGAGAACCAATCAATTTACTTTACTTTAACAAAGGTGACGAAAACCACTATTGTTGGATTAAAAACTTTTCTCGGTTGACGGGTGACATCAATAAACATGACGGCCAAAAATACTGGTGTTTCAAGTGCATGACACATTTCCTAACTGAAGAAAAGTTAGCCAGCCACAAAGAAGATTGCCAAGGCTTAAACGTTCCTACGTGTAAAGTCGAAATGCCAGTCAAAGGCGAGAATATACTCAAGTTCAAAAATTACAAAAATAAGCAAGACGCGCCTTTTGTCATTTACGCCGATTTTGAGTCTGTTTTAGAAAAATTACCGCTGACTGACACAAATACGGTTAAAACACAGATTCACAAGCCTTGCGGATACTCGTACGCTGTCGTTAGATGCGATGGAGTTTGCACTAGCCGAAAAACATATAGAAGTCAAGACGCAGCCGTTAATTTTGTAGAATCACTTTCTCGGGAAGAAGAAAAAATAAACGAAACGTTTAAAAACAAAGAGCCATTGATTTGGAACGATCAATTACAAAAAATCTACGAAAATTGTCATAGATGTTGGATATGCGAAAAGTTGATAGATCGAGCAAAAGCGGATGAATCTCACTGTCAATGTGATATTCCAAAACCACCTGAGACAAAAGCTGACAAAATTGCTTTCTGTCATAAAAATGAAGCTGGGTTCAAAGAGTGGAAATGTTTAGATTGCGAAAAGCCCATCAACAATTTTAGAAAAGTTCGCGATCATTGTCACGTGACGGGGAAGTACCGAGGCCCAGCGCATGCTAGTTGTAATCTCAAGTTGAGAATAGTGCCCGACCAAACACCTATTCCGGTTATCTTACACAACTTGGAGAAATATGATGCGCACTTGATTATGCAGGGTGCTCACGAATTTTATGGGAAATCAATTAAGTTGATCGCTAAAAATACTGAGAACTACATTTCGTTTTCTTTTGGTCAACTCAGATTTTTAGACTCATTTCATTTCATGGCGGCTTCGCTAGATCGGTTGGTTAAAAATTGTTCACCAGATGATTTTAAATTACTTTGTGAAAGGTTTCCAAATAACCCAAATTTACTCTTGGAAAAGGGAATTTACCCCTATGAGTATATAGACTCCTTTGATCGGTTCCAAGAGAGACAACTACCGCCTATAGACGCTTTCTATAGTTCTCTGAAGCAGGGAGGGATAACCGAGCAAGAATATACTCGTGCAGAGACAGTATGGGAAGCCTTTGGCTGTCAAAACCTAGGTGACTACCACGACTTATACGTGGAAACGGACGTGCTACTGTTAGCGGGTGTATTTGAGAACTTCCGGAAGGTATGCAAGAAGAACTATGGCCTTGACCCAGCCAACTACTATACTGCGCCAGGCCTGTCGTGGGACGCTCTGCTAAAACACTCTGAAATCCAATTGGAATTACTGACAGACATCGACAAGCACTTGTTCTTTGAAAGGGCAAAAAGAGGTGGTATCTCGAGTGTGGGTGCAAAGCGATACGCGAAAGCTAATAGCCCAGAACTACCTGATTACGACCCAAATAAGCCAGAGTCACAGATCATGTACCTAGACGCAAATAATTTATACGGCTGGGCGATGAGCAAATATTTACCCGTAGGGGAATTTACCTGGGAAACAGACTTAGAAAAATTTAATTACTATTACATCCAAGAGTTACGGCTAACTGGCGACTACGGTTACATGTTTGAGATCTCTTTAGATTACCCGGAACGTCACCATGACAAACATAATGACTTTCCACTTGCACCCGAAAACATGTCGGTGCCGAACGAATGGTTTTCGAGTTACCAACAGGATTTAATTGGTAATGGCGAGCAAGTGACCTCGGTAGACAAACTCGTGGCTACTCTCAACACCAAACGAAAATACGTGGTTCACTATCGTACATTACAAAAATATCTCAAACTAGGGTTGTGGATCAAAGAAGTTCACCGGGTACTGCGTTTCCGCCAAAAGCCGTGGATGAAAAGCTACATCGATAAAAACACAAAATTGCGCAAGAAAGCAAAAAATGATTTTGAGAAAGACTTTTTCAAATTGATGAACAATTCGGTATTTGGCAAGACGATGGAAAATGTTAGATATCGAATTGACGGCCACCTCCTAAGGGACGAACAAGACGCCACAAAATATAAAAAATTAACGTATAAACCGAATTATAAATCGACGGTGCCATTTGAGGACTGTGAGCTTTCGTTTGTGGAGATGTACCGAACCAAAACAAAATTAAATAAGCCAATCTATTGCGGTGTAAGTATTCTCGATATCTCAAAAACGTTAATGTACGATTTCTACTACAACGAACTAAAAACAACTTTTGGTGAAAAAGTACGCTTACTTTACACGGACACTGATTCTTTATTAGTTCAAATCGAGCAAAGCTCTGACGATTTAACTGGTTACCTAAACGAAAAGCGCCATTTGTTTGACTTTAGTAATTATCCACCGGGTCATCCGCTTTACAGCGTCAAAAATAAAAAAGTCATAGGTAAAATGAAAGACGAGTTTGGCGGTAAAACAATTTTAGAAGCCGTTTGTATTAGGCCAAAAATGTATTCAATCTTAACTACCGATCAAAAGCGAGCGCCAGCGAGCAACGAGCGAGTGGAACGAGCGAGCTACGAACACAGTGAGAACGACCGAAGCGAGTACTTTTCTTTAAAGAAGGCGAAAGGGGTCTCCAAGGTAGTAACCGAGAAACGATTGACCCACGAGATGTATAAAAGATGCCTATTTGAAAGGGTTTCTCATTTCAATAAACAACAACTATTTAGATCGGATAAACATCGGGTGTTCACCATTTCACAAAATAAACTTAGTTTGTCGCCGTTGGACACAAAGCGTTACATATTGCCGAACGGAATCGATACGTTGGCTTACGGGCATAAGCGAGCGCAGCGAGCTAATCAACAGCGAAGCGAGCTACTCCGGTAATTCGGTATCCTCGGGTACGACCTGAAGTTCCTCTTTGACGAAACTCCTATTCGGGCCGTTTAATAGGTAGTACAATGTTGGGCCCGTTTTGACGCGTTTTCCTTTCACTCGTTTAAATTGACTGGTGCGCTTTTCAATTTGGTAGACGTCCACGGACCATATCGGATCCGTCGCCCTTCTGACGGTGCCTCCCTCCTGCTCGCCCGGGTAATAGAGGTACCTGACGACTGCGTCTGGAGGAATACTCGCTTTGCTCGTAGCTCGCTGGCGCTCGCTTACAGGTGTACTTGGTTCTTGGTTCACTCGCTTTGATTTTATAGCTTCTGCAGGAACGGCATCTATTAACCGCGTTTTTTCCTCGTTTAACGATTTCACGACCTGAGGCAAACGTTCCACCCATTCCACGTTACGCACACCCACGTTTAACATTTCTTGAGCGTATTGGTGGCCAAATAACCTTTCGGCTAAAGTACGGTTAAACCTTTCTACAATTCCTTGAGATCTGTGTACCCCAGGTTCACCCACTTGAATTTGTACTTTATTTTTTGTCATTAACTTTTTAAACTCGCCTTTGAATTCAGATCCCGAGTCTACCATTACGAATTTGGGCCATGTCAGAGGTGATCGCGAATAAATCTTCTTTATTGCTTCACTCACTTGTTCGGCGGTTTTACTGGTCAACGGTTCTGCTTCTTTATACCGCGAACCCACGTCTACCACGGTTAAAGCGTACTTAAACGTTTTCCTTTTAACTCGGTCCCAGGGTAAATACAAAACGTCCATTTGATGCGCGTAATTAGGTTCGACCGATTCTGATTGCAACATTGTAGGTCTGGGTACGTAATGTGGTGCGGGTAAGTATATTTGCCAAACGGCCTGCTTTTTTAGCCACTTCCTAATAACTGATTTGTCCGCACCGGTCTTTTCGTGTAGACGATCGACAGCACTTTCTCCTCGCCAGTAGCCTTGCGGGCTGTAAAACAATTTTGAAAATTCTCTCTCCATTTTAAAATAAGTTACACAAAGCGAGTTACGAGCGTAGCGAGTACCGGTAAGCCAACAACCCGACTATCGCAGTTCCACCTATAATCCAAACAAACTCGCGAATTTTTTGATCTTCGGAAGGCTCGTAAAAATCGGACAACTTAGGCTCTGGCGGTAACGGGATAATACTCTTACCGGTCAATTCTGAATACTCCCGCAACGCTTCGTCTACGTTTACAAATGTTTGCTGACTCTTGCCTTCTTGTAGCATTCGTTCGTTCAAAAAGTCTAGCATGTGTACGCGTTTTTGTTCCCACTCTTGTTTTGCTTGCTCCAGTTGCTCCATTGCAAGGTCGTGACGCTTTCGTTCTTCGTCGACTTTACTTTTTGATAAACTGCTAAATAAAAAATTTGAGCCCGTGAAGGCCAAGGCGTTTACTATCGCTCCTCCAACCATCATTAAAGCACTAGCCATTTTTAAAATAAGGTTAAATTAAATATGGAGTACGAGCGAAGCGAAGCGAAGCGAGCAACGAAGCGACCAGAGGGAGCAACGAGCGAAGCGAGTGTTACCGAAGCGAGTGTTACCGAAATTAAAGATAAATTAATCGAGATTCAAACCGAACAGGTAGAAACTCAGCTAAAGATCGACGAAATCGCCCATATGTTAGAAGGTGAAAAATATGAAGATCTGTTTTTTGCAGCGGGTTTAACGTTAGTCGTGTTTTCTTTTCTTTTTAAAATTATAAAATAAGAATTGTATTATATAAAAGTAAGATGTATACCAAAAAGCTTAACCCGAGTCGCAGACTTAAAGTTCCTCGCGCGATCAAAGGTGAGCGGCGTGAAGTCACCATTACGCACAACCCGAGTACCGTAGACGCGGGTCACACGTTAAACGTAAAATTCCCCTCTTTAGGTATGGACGAAGTCATGGTACCCGGTACTGCAAAGTTGGCTTTTAAACTCGATCTCGACGGTGCCTCGGACGACAACAGGACGGTCTATAACAACGTGGCGAGAAACCTGGTGTCGGAAATAAATGTGAGTCTCCAGGGAAACAAAATCGTAAGTTACTATGACGCGGACGTATTTCACAATTTCAAGGACAATTGGTTACCCCCGTCGCAGACCAAAAATATGGCGTATTTTGGTTTGGAAAGAGAAAACGTAGCTAAGATACGTCTAGGGGCTGACGATGCTAATGCCGCCGCAAACGATGGTAAGGACAAAGCAATTGCTGACGCTTTTAAAAACAGGTACGCGATTCCACTAGACACGCCTATCTTAACGGATCATACCCCATTTTATCCTTCGTGGTTTAAAGAGCCTCTGACGTACCAACTAACTTTTAACCGACACGACAAAGTGGTTAATTCGTCAGATACCGCGGCTGAATATCAAATTTCAGATCTGACCCTGGAATACGAGGTAGTCACCAACCGAGACTTGGCCCAAACCTTGAGAAATAAGAAGACGATGTATTATCTATTCGACCGTATTCACTCGTGGAAGAAGCAAGCGGTAAACAAGTCAGACACGCTGTGGAACATCAGCATCGACCAGAGTATTAGAAGCCTAAAAGGGGTGTTGATTTTATTCAGAGACCCGACGATCAAAAATCCGCAAAAATTTTATAATCCGCACATCACTAAAACGGTCGTCACAGTCGAAGGAAAACCAAATCAATTGTACTCCCAGGGTCTGTTTGAATATCAACACTGGAACGAAGTTACAAAATATTTCGGAGACTCGGATAAAGAATTGGCTAGAGGAGTCGTCTCGGACTTATCCTTGTTGGGAGTAGACCTAGCAGACTACCTAAAAGATAAATACGGGCTTTGGCTCGACTTCCGAAGTTCTGACGACAATTCCGCCCATGGATCGGGCAGACCTCTCGGTGGAGGCGGGGACATATCTATACAGATGGAACGAACGGCCGAAACCGCAGGACCGCTGACTATGTACGTGTTCCTGGTGATGGATTCTCAACTAACGGTGGAGGACGGAAATTTTAAAAGTCTGGTTTATTAAAAATGAACGAGCGAGTGGAACGAGCGAACTACGAGCGAAGCGAGAACGAGCGAGCGAGTTATGAAAGAAGTGAGAACGACCGGAGGGAGTATGAGCGTAGCGAGAACCAGATGTTTAAGAATCCCCACTGCGCCTTGATCGTGGGCAAAACTGGCAGCGGGAAGACTAACTGGATCTTAAATCTTTTAGAGACAGAATACCGATTCACCTTTGAAGCTATCGTCATTATATGCCCAACGCTTTTTAAGAATAAAACTTATTTAGAACGACTGTGGGTGTACACCGATGAAAACGTTTACCTATGTGACCTGGATCGAGAAAGACTAGAATTAAATGAGGCAATAGAACTTTATCAGAGAGTATTCGATGGGATAAATACGTTGTTTATTATCGACGATTGTGCAGCTGATCAGTTTATTAAGTATCGTAAGAAGTCTAAGAGTGGTTCAGTTTGCGCGTTGTCGAAAATGGCTTTTAGCGGTAGACATTATCTTCACAGCTGCTGGTTACTCACACAAAAGTACAATTCAGTTTTAAAAGACTTCAGAGAAAATACTGCCTGGACCGCAATATTCCACTGTAAAGATCGTAATTCGTTTGATCAATGTTTGGATGAAAACGACGTTGTACCAGACGAAAAGAGAGAAGAGATCAAAAGGCATCTACGTAACGTTAGATTTAGTAAGTTGGTGTTGAATACCGAACCACCCGCAAGTTATAATATGTTTTAGCTAGTTACTCAGCTCAGTTGTAATACGTTTTAGCTAGTTATTTATTTGTTTTACTTTGTTGATAATTACTTACCCTTTGCTTGAGCATAGCTAATTCAGCTGTGCTATAATAAAATTTAATTTAGTTATAGTAAATAGATAACAATGCTACAATACGTCCAGCTAGTTATTCAGCTAGTTATTGCAGCTAACTTGACTTATTATACAGTTGAATACATACGACTAAAGCATACCTACAACAAATTTAAAGAGTACTTATTATTAAAATGGACGACATAAAAAGCATATTCACTGAATCAAAAAGCGAAGCAATCAGCTCAACCTCAAACGTAAAAGACCGCCTTTGCGCGATAGCTGCCTCGGGCGAAAGTAAGAAGTATCTCGGGAAAGAATACACGATAAAAGAAATCGAAGCTCTGCCACCAAAAGAACAAGAAAAACTGTTTAACCTCTACGAAGTTAAGTTTGGCAAAGAAATTGTCAAAACCCTCGGTCACTCGATTTTGAGTTTGTACTCTCGCTTACTAGGAATAGCTACTCCGATCGATCTACTCGGATTCAACGTCAACTTAAAATCAGAGGAAGCGCTGACTAAGGATCTCAACGACGACCCGATCATCAGTCAAACGATGGGTAGACTACTTACAGAGGTCTGTTATAAATATGGAGTTTATCTTTCTCCACTTACAACAATGCTGATTACAACAAAACACCTGGAGTTTAACAAAAGTTCTGTTATTATAAAAGAGGATGTCAACAAACGAAGTGAACCCAACAGAAGCGAGCAACAACGAAGCGAACTCGAGCAACCAAATTCAGAAAGCAGTTAAGTCAGTTACTAAGCGAGCAGAACGAGCTAAGAACCCAAAGCGCGTAGAACAAGGTAAAAAATTGGCCGAACATAACAAGAAGATGAAGCAACAACTCGTTAAGATGAAATTAGCGGGCGAACCGAGTGAAGAATCTAGCTTTACCCAAACGGCCTTTGAAAACAGAAGCTTGATACTCGGTGGATTGGGTATCGCTGGTGTTGTGGTTCTCTACTTAATTTGGAAAAATAAGTCGACCAGTTCACAACAAATTAGCGTTCAACCAAAGCAAAGCTCGAATATTCCCAAACAAGAACCGGATTTAGATATGGAATAAATACTCCCTTTGGTCGTAGCTCGCTTTGCTCGCTTTATTTAAAAGTTCCTTATTATTAAATATGAGTAACGCTAAATCAATCGACGTAAACGGAATCGCCAATACGGTTTACCACGGCGCAGTTGTTTCAGGAATCTCACTCGGATACGCCATGCTGTCGAGTAAGCTATTTAAAATTAAACCACCGGATTTCAATAAATTGTCCGCCGAAGACGCGTTGAAATTAACCGCTTTGTCCAGCGGCGCACTCTTTACCCAAGGTTGGTTGGTGGGGCAGGGTATCTTACCCTCAACGTTTCCTATGGGCGGACCGAGTTAAGTTTTCTTATTTTAAATGGAAGAAGGGGGATTTGAAACGGGCGACATGGGTCAAGAACGTGAACAAGAAGAATTTAAGCAAGACTACCAAGATGAACTTGAATGGGACGATACCTTTGATGATGGTATATTAAAAAACGCCCCAAACCCTCCTGTAGTTGGACCAGAGTCTAGTCTCAAAGAATTAAGACAGAAGGTAGATGAAGATAAGCTTAGAGCTAAAACTAAAAAGGAGGTGGATAGTTTTTATAACGAGATTAAAGAAACTACCGGACTTGAACCGACCATGAAAGACACAAATATATTTAGCCTCGATTCAAAAAGAAGACTCTATGCAACTCATAACGGTAAAGAAATCCGTCTGACAAAATTAAAAGCAGATAGAAGTGGGCGACAGTTTCGCGCGTTGTCTAGCTTAGAAAAAGAAGGTGGTAGAGATTTTATTAGACGCACTTTAGGGTTAAAAGGCTACGAAGACCCTGGATTTCAATTAATTGAAGAGGCAAAAGCTGTTTCAGAAAATATAGAAAAGATCACGAGTGAAGACGGATCTGTAGACGAATTAGATGAGGCACTCGATCAACTTCAAGAAATAGCAGAACAGTCTCGTAACTTAAACCCAGAAGATACAAATTCAGAATTTACTCTCAGAGAGATTAGAGGATTTGACCAAGGCTTACAATCAACAAGAGGTCAATTAAAACTTATAGAAGCTAAGATCGCGAGTGTAAAAGAAAATATTCAGACAACTGAAGATGCATTAAAGGAACCAGATATCACTCAAGAACAAAAAGAATCAGATCTTAAATTTCTTAGAGAATGTAAAGATGAGTTAGAAGCATTGAATACCCAACGAAAAAATTTAACCTCGGGATTTAGAAACCAACTTAAAATGTTAAAAGAAACGATCCAAACGGCTCTAGGTAAAGATTTGACTTTACGCGAACGAATTAATATTTTATTTAGAGAGCAAGGCGTCACGATCGTTAGCATTTTAACGGCTATTGGTTTAGCTGTGAGCACCATCATTAGTAGTATAGTGGCTAGCGTCAGAGCTGTTGGAACTCCTAGCGTAACGCCTGAACCCGCACCTAAACCAACGCCTGCTCCTCCTTCCAAGGGCGGGGTCACCGATTGGATCAAACGTCAACTGTGGAATTTAGCCAACGTATTAAAGAAACTCGGGTTGAGCGCATTAGGAGCTTTGCCCGGGGTCATCGGTAGCATTTTGAGTTGGATTTTTAACGTAGCGAGTAAAGCGGTTGGATGGGTGGCAGAACATTTATGGACCTTGTTTGTAGGCTTGGGTGTTTTGCTTTTAACGTACGTGCAAAAAGGGTAAAAATAGATTTTAAAATAAGATAAAAATTCACCCCAAATTTGAGGTGAATTTTTTTATGCCTTACATCAAACCGTTCTCGCTTCGCTTCGTTTAAGTTAAAATTTTATACAGCGTAAAACCGATGACACCCACGGCAACGGCTCCGATGGTTAAGGACAGTTTTTCTTCGTTGTGTGCGTCGAGCGGCTTGGTCGCTGCGGCCTGGGTCGGGGTCGGGGTCGGGGTTGGGGTTGGGGATGTTGTGGTGGTAGTCTGCGGGTTAAAATTGTCTTCGGCCACCGGGTTTAAGTTTAGACCTTGTACGTATCCAGTCTGCATATCTTCAGAGGCGGCCTGTAAATTGTTGTTATAACCCTCAAAGACACCTATCCGTAAGTCCATGTTTGAAGGCACCAGATATAACCCCGGAGCTAGTACATAATCTAACGGTGTTTTAGCATTCTGTAACATATCTTGAAAATGATCTACCGATTCAGAAAAATCGGGGTTGTTTGGATGAATTTCCGCTTCTACGATTGTTTTAAATTCTTGTTGCGCGATTAATCCTGTACCATAAGACAAAATACTCACCCTAGTATTAACTTGAGATCCTAATAACGCGTAGACATAGGCTCGAATAGATTCATTTACCTTTATAAACCCTATATCTGTAAACTGCGACTTTTTAGGAATAAAACCCCACCATCCGGTAGTCGCAACCTTTGGGTCTTGCAAAATATATTCTACTACGTATTGTGCCGTTACGCCGGAGTCAACCTTAGAGTAACCGAGTCGCATGACTTTGTGCACAAAAGAAAGGTTAGGCGTTCTAGCACCTACCCCGAGACTTAAATTTGTTGCGGTCCAGTCTTTGTCTACATCGTCTGCATCTAATTTTGGAGTATAATCGTTTCCTGGTACGGGTAACCACTGTTTAACACCCGTGTCCATCAAACCGGCTCGGTCAAAATAATAAGCGGTACCAAGGCCATTTGTATAAGGATCGACTTTTTGCCTAAAGTTCATATCTGGGTCAACTCCGTATAAAAGACACGTGTCAGAAAACTTCCGATGGTCATAATTATTGTTAATCACGTCAAATACGTCGTCGCTCGGAATGGGCATCACACAGTCATAAAATATTTTTCGTACGGTGTAATATAAGTGGAACCTCATTATAGCCGAGACATATGGGTCGTGACTAGACAGTAGATCAGAACCCACACCGCAGGCTGTTGTCGCGCAATAGACCGCGAAATTAAATTGGTTTTGATAAAATGTCAACGGATCTGAGTTCCAGCGTTCTACCACTTCGTCCGTGGTTACTTTTAGTAGTTTATACGCGTGTGTTAAATTTGGAAACTCGGCTGTAAAGGCATTGTCTTTGTTTACTCTGATATCTAGACTGCTAAAATTACCTCCCATTTATTTTAAAAGAATTTTAAAAATAATCTTTTACGGGCGCCGTTGGAAGGGTCAAGTTTTGGTACGCGGGTGGATCGCTACGCTCATACCCAACCGACTTTGTAAAACTTATTCGCCAAGTTTTTTCATAAGATCTTTTTTTAAAACCGCCGCTAGCGCTTCTGCTCTTTCGTTGACTCGACGTTCAAATTCTTGCTCGCTGTGAGCTTTGCTCGATTCCAATTTTGTAGATGTACGCGATCTAATCTTTTCTTTCATCTCGTTAAATTTTTTCAGCTCAGATAAAATAAGGGCAAATTCTTCCTGGGATATGTCGCCGTCTTCAATCGCGTGAGATACGTATTCTTCGATTGTATTTAATTTAGCGTCTGCCAACATTCGAATTTGGTCGTGTTTTTTAGTTTTGTGGGTGAGTCTACGAGATGCATACTTTAGAATCGCGTAAGCGCCAAACGCACCGATAGCGATTCCTTCCATCACGAGCCCGACGGGACCAGTGATCACTCCCAAAATAGCGGGAATGCCTACGGCCGCCGATGTGGCACCTAGTGCTTCCACGCCATATTCTACGTATCCGAGCGCGGTTAAGAGCCGTTTGATCTTTTTATAACTAGCTTCGCGCGCGTCGCGTTCTCTTTGGATTTGAGATTTAATTTCTTCGATCTTTCTTAGCCTGTAAACCTTTGTCTCCGCTTGTTCGGTTGAAGCTCGCTCGTTCTCGCTCCGGTCGTTATACTCACTCGCTTCAACCGAGTTTAAATCAGGATATATGTTAGTCGTCATCTTATAATTAAGAGTTTTTAAACAATATTCACCTCGAGCAAAATTCCATCTCCTTCACCGCTTACCAACCTACCTTTGTCGTTTTTTAAAGAAAAGGTGAGTTCGTCTATGTTCCGATCTACGAGCCTTTTACAGGTTGGGTTTACCTCTAAATTGCACAGAGCTGTGTCTCTGGTGCTGAGTACAGTTGAAGACTTCCCGTCATAAAAGTTATAATTTGGATCGAGCTGCTCGCAGTGTATAAACAGATATTTGATACTATCGATGTTATATTTACCTTTGTATATAAAAAAGTTTTGTAATTCAACAGAAGGCAGGCCGAGCAATTGACCCACGTGCGTGTTTAGTTTTAGTTTTAAATAAGGGTCAAAAATGACTAAAGTCACCGATTTTGACTTTTCATATACTTTAAAACTCACGCCTGGAATGGCGTTTAAAATAAAATCAAACCAGTCGATTCCGTAATACCCGGGTTCTAAGGTGATGCTGCCAGTCAATCCAGAGATACTTATAGACTCAAACGCTTGCTTTGTGTAAAGTTGGTTAAATATGGGTTTTGCTTGGCCTTTTAAAATAGATTGTACAGTAGAAGACGTAGTATCCCAAATGAACAATTGTTTCTCTTCAGTTGTCGGTGGTGGCCTGCCCTTTAGATGGTTTGCATAGTCTAATCTATCAAAAATTTGATTGAGGGCGTGTATAATGCCCGCTAGTGTCGTTTGAAAAGACAAAGAAATGATCAAACTTACATCTATTTCAGTAATCATTCTTGGGTAAAAAAAGTCATCTAGCATTTGTATTACAAAAAGCTCGTCTTCATAAGAACCGCTGTCAAGAAGGTTTAACTTTTTTTTTCCATTTCTTGTCGTAAAGTATCATTAGATAATAGATTAAAATATAAAGGCTTATAATGTACACCAAAATAAAAAGAAGAAAAATCAGTAAATTTGTCTTTTATTACACTTATTATAGATAACATGTGTGCTTTATATACTTTTATTCGTCTAACATTATATTCCCAATTTAAAGTGTATTTTTGTATGTTTCTTAAAAAATTTTGAGTCGCAAAATAAAATCCAAAAAAAAACATCTATTAATTGTAAACTTGGTTTTTCAATTTCATATTTTTCACCTATATATAGATCACTATATTTTTGCACCAAGGCTTGATTGATTGATCCATCATCACCGGGTTCGTTAGATAATTCTTTTACCCCCCACTCAATCTCTGTCTCTCTCATAATGTTAAAAAACTTTTTTTCTAGCTGAATGTTTTTGGCGCAGATACGTTTGCTCCCTTTTTCGTTTTTAATCTCGTTTTTTAGTTTAAATGTCTGTGGATTATTAGTCAAGTGAAATGTATGCGTCTCAATATCTTTCTCCATTTTATTAATAGATATCTAATTCAATCAAAATTTTACCGACGTTGTTTAAGAGTTCATCTCGCTCGTTTCTCAAAGAAAAGGTGAGTTCGTCTATGTTCCGAGATAATAGCTTTTTAGGTGTTTTATTCGTTGATTCATAAGGGATAACGCCGAGCAGGTTAGAAGACTTTCCGTTATAAAAATTGATAGAGTGATCCAATTGTTGACAGTGAATAAACGTAGGAGTTGAGTTATACTCACCTATATAAATAACGTTGGGCGAAAGTTTGTTTTCGGGTAAGTTTAACAAGTTAGCCACCTCTCTATTGAGCCGCAATTTGAGATTGGGATCTATAATGGTTAAGGTCACCCTTTTTGATTCCGAGTGCACCTTAAAACTTACACCAGGGATGGCGTTTAAAATAAAATCAAACCAGTCGATTCCGTAATACCCGGTAGACACCACGATGCTTCCTCTTTGCGACTCGAGCAACGGTTGAGCCAAACTTGGAGCTAGCAAAGCATATATAGGTTCTTTCATTCCCGTCAAAATAAGTTTTGGAGCCGTCTCTTTTCTTCTTTTTTCGTTTCTGTCCAAATTTGTATCCCATTGAATGTCGGTGTCTTGCGCCACGTATAAATATTCAGCTTCAAACTGAATGTTTTTGACTCGGACTACTTTATCGCCTTTAATGTTGTTAATCTCGTTTTTTAATTCAAACGTTTGAGGATTTTCAGTCAAGTAAAACGTATGTGTTTCCATTTTTAAATTAAACTATTTTTAAACTTCTCCATAGCGTTTTCCCAGTGCCTATCTGAGACACCAAAAAGGTCTTTAACTTCAGATTCGATTTCCCCAGTGACGTCTTGATAACACACCGCGATTAAAGCCTTCAACGGTTTACCTCGAGAGATCTTACCGTTTAAAACTTGGTTCAATCGATATTCTATTTCACCCGCTTCGCCGTTTTGAAAAGAAAGATTATACTTCTGCAACGTTTTTCTCGATTTTGGCGGCTTGGGTTTTTTCCAAACGTGATGCTTGTAATACCGATCTCCCACTTCTGCAGCGTCAAACGAAGAAACCCACCCAAAAATTTGACCGCAATGTTTACACGTGTATCTTTCGTCCATTTCAACTATTTGGTGGTTACAAGGCGTTCTCGGTTGTACATTTCTCGTTGCCCCAATTATGTGTACTTCCTTTAGATTCAGCAAGTGGCAAAGTTCCGCATCAGTCATTTTATATAAGGGTTTATTTATTTAAAGTAAAAAAATTTAACCCTGGGATAACCGAGGTTAAATTGATTTTCACTAACTTTTCCCTTCGGTCGTACTCGCTCGCTCTGCTCGCTTTTAATCAAACGCGTCCAAAAGGTAAGGTTTTTCTTCAACCGTTAGCATAGCCGATATGACTCGATATCTAACACTCGCGCCGCAAGAAAGTGAACCGTGCGCACCGTAGTAAATATCTTTAGGAGAGATCAAAGAGATCGCTTGGCATTTCTTATTAGCAAAAAGAGAGCGATCAATTTCTTTAAACGATTTATCTACCAAAGAGGCGTCATAGGCGGTCTTAACGTACATCCTACTTTTATCGGTATAAGCCGGTTTAACTAAGTAATTAATTTGATCGGGTATGTCATCTAGTTTTTGAGACACCTTAAAAGAGTTACGCGTAATCACGGGGAGGTCTTCCAGGGCCTCATCTGTTAATTTTTCAAAATGTCTGTAAACTGAATCATTTATACGTAATAGCAGCGATTCAGTATTGGGAGACAGTTGATAACAAATTTGTTTTTGGTCAGTAGGTTCCTTAGTACCATATTTGTTAACCGGGTTTATACCGTAACAAGGGTCTTCGAGCCTAATCAACAATCGTTTATGTTGGCCCTCGTGAGAATAGAGAATCTTAGAAGAATTCTTTGCGGGTCTTAAAATGACTAAATTTTCAGGGTCAAAGGGACCGTAGGTAATTTTTGGGTTTTTGTTGCCGGCATTTAGACGTTTGTGATCATTTGAGACGATATACATGTTCTATTTATAATAAGGTTTTTTTAAATTTTTTATCATTTTTATTTAAAATATAAATTTTAGATCTGTGTCATATTCAATAATGAACCCACTTTTATATAGAACTGAGTCAAGTTTAGTAGCTGAAATGGGTAATAATTCCCCCTTTCGCACAGGTCTCAGCTTTTTAAACTTACCATCTACGCGCGCTACATAATTATACCCATGCAACTCTACACAATTTACGCAACAAGTACAATCGATACAACCAAAACACTTGATACAACTGTTACAATTGTGACAGTCCTCGCAATCATTCAACGCGGTTGAATAACTACAGTCATACGAATTAAAACAATCTACGCAATCTTTACATCTACCACAATTGATGCTAATGACGCAACCCTTACATCTAACGCAATCTTTACAATGGCGACAATTCTTACACAACTTACATTCGACGCAGTTATATAAATTTTTAGAAGCAAAACAACGAGAGCAATCTAAACAGTCCGTCAATCTCCGAGAACTAATAACGTCTTTGCAAAAATAACAATTCAAGTTTCCAGTTTGTTCTTCCATTTATACAAAGAGCATTTACTTAAGGCGGTTGCAATATAATCATATCTTTGTTCACGTTTCTAGTTTGATCTTCCATTTATTTTTTCGGGCGAGTGAGAACGAGCGGCACCGGCTGGTCAAAAGGTTCGAGCGGCAAATAAAAGAGATTTTGACACAAATGTATAATATTTACACCCTTATTTTGGGGGGTCGATGAGATACCCAGGGGTTTTTGCTAAAATCTTGAATTTAAGATTTTTAGGGAATTCCCCGAGATTTTTGGGCCGTATAGGTACCCAGGGGTTTTTGTTAAAAACGGTGAAAAGGGCGTGTGGTCCAGAACTGTCAGTTCTCTACTACTGGCGCAGGATTGTTCCTGTTGGCTGCCACTTATCTGAAGATAGACTCGGTGGCAACTTCGTTCGTGTGTTTTGTCCAGTGAAGTTTAGCCGAAATCATCGGCGTAGCTCCGGTATAACATAGGCCTAAGCAACATACTTTAATTGGCTAAGTTCGACTTGAGTTATCCAACGACTTGACAAATAAGATCTCGCACCATTATTAAGGTGCCTTTCCATGTGCGTTGTCTGGGT
The DNA here is from genome assembly GCF_054643075.1 of Acanthaster planci. Classification (NCBI taxonomy): domain Eukaryota; kingdom Metazoa; phylum Echinodermata; class Asteroidea; order Valvatida; family Acanthasteridae; genus Acanthaster; species Acanthaster planci. The sequence goes on from NC_141795.1 coordinate 6,500,560, forward strand.
GCGTTGCGTACACGATGCGTTCATGCGTTTCACTTTCATGGACACCAAAATCGACCCATTAGCATAACGCACGTGTACGTTGCGTTTGGCTCTCAAAATCGCCCAAGGAGCGATTTTGACGGATACATGTATGCAACGCTTGGTATTGACGTGCACAGGGCAAGGCATCTTTATGCATACAGGTAATACATATGCAATGCGGTTCTGCGGTGACATCCAATGGCATGGCGCACGCGGTTCTATGCAAATTAGGATTTATCTATAGTTAAACGGAGCATATTGTGAATCAGCGTATTTTATCCAAAATGTACCAGTATACAGTATTTTATTTATTTTTGATTGTAATCGCTTATGACTCTATGTTTATACCCTATAATACGGGTGACACCCAATGGTGCCCCACCAACAGTTTGCAATGCGGTGGCCACTGTGGGCAATGTGCGTTTGAATGGCTTGACACCATTGATCTCTATTATAACGACATAATGGAGATCTATGGTTGATACATCTGGACGTGTCGACCGGTGATGCGGGTCTGAAAAGGGTCGACTTATTTCGCGCATTACGATGGCCAACGCATTACAAACTCTTGGTGGCGCACCATTGTGAAACGCTCGTTCTAATGTAATTTTGTAATGTGTTATCAACAGTGCACGAACCCTCCAAGTAATTATAATGCGCGTGGTCATATGGTCTTCATTTGGTCAGCATGTACCAAACGGAACCAATTAGAAAATGACCGACTTGCATGCCAGATCTTTTTAGCGAGTTGAATGTGTCTTTACCGTTAGGGACAATACATCAAGGTTATGGTTGCATGCTCAGGCTTCACGGTACCTATCCCCACTTCCCAGTAGATCGAGAAGAAGCGCATCTACTAGCTTCCATTGACTCGGGTTTAACCTCGTCACCACAGTCCGCAGCCCAGGCATAGGAGAGCTTTCTGCTGGGTAACAGGTCATTCCTGGCCGTTCGCACGTAGCTCAAGTGTGGCGTCAATTTTGCAGCGATTTCTGTCTCGCAAAGCCGTAGGACAAACATCCGTCTTGATCGGTGTTTGTGAGGCCAACTTGGGAAACGCCGGGCCTCGCCAGGCAGAGGATGTGGAAAAAATTGACCACACCCGTGCCTTGAGCTGAGCAAAAAGCTACGAATGACTTTTTAAGTTTTACTCAGCAGATATCGTGTTCGATGGGCTTTCTAGCCCTACATAGAGTTCAAAGGAACACTTACTTTGTACCGCCTGATACATCAACCTCCTGCGGGGCTTCGTAACTATGAGGGCTGGAAGTCCATGCTTTTTGAAATGCTCTTCTTGTCGGTGGTGCAACGTTTAATATCACCCTGATATCTCACGCACATCCAAACAACACGTCCGAGAGTTCTGGTCGGTACTTCTGACAAGGTGCCGTTGTTTCAATGGGCGGCCATTGTGGCGTTTGCTGCCTAGTCACAAAACATCAAACCGAAGCATTCGAGCAAATGACCATCACCAAAGGACCCAAGGCCATTTTGCTGAATGGAGTCATCGCTGGAGGATAGTCACGCATGACGCAGGGCTTGAAAATTAGTATATGACCAAACTGATCGATGTCGATAATTGCCCGGTATCCAGACCTTTATGGGTTTACCTTGGGCAGGTACTATGGGGAAATTTAGATACTGTGAAATTACCGACTCCTTGAGCACTGCAGATACGCTCGAGGTGATGAGGAATAATAGGTACCCAATTTCGAGACTACACATATCGTAAGATACCATCCCACCTGTCCAAGCCAACCACCAGAAATATTTCTCATTATACCATTTGTTTGAAAGGAAACCAAGGTACGCTAATCTAACTCTTTAGGCGAAAGTTATTTAAGTGAGGGTTGTTGAACTCTGAACTAGTCCCGATTTCTTCAGAACCCCTGCGCCAGAGGTAATGATTTCAAATGGAGCTCCATTGCGTCTACACGTCTGTCATCAACTTTAAAGCTCTTTCATCAGCTAAAACTAGACTGCCCGCTTACCTAAGTTCAAAATACTAATCACGAGCTAGTTTATTTCGTCAGGTTTTCATATACATCGACCGACTTTCATTTAATGTGCATACAGTAAATTACAGCACATTGAGAATTCCCTAGAAATTTACAGGAATAAGCTAGTTGGCAATGTACTGTGTCAATAAAAATGCGGTGGAAACAGTCAAGAAACTTTCTTTCATATTTGAGGAAAATGGCAAAATTCTAACGGAAGCTGGAATTCGAAAGAAGAAATACACACCACTGCCTGACAAACTTTCGTAAATACTGTATAGATTTCGGCCACAAAATGGGTCCCAGTTGTGTCAGCGTCCGGATATTACGACTGGGGCTGGATACACACGTGTACCCATGAAAGCTGCCGGTGTCCAGCGGCAGCAGGATCTCCCACCAGTCATCCGCGCATCATGACACATGGAAGCCCTTTTGTGTCCACAGAGACAGAGAATCCTCATCGCAGATAACTAGCTTCTAGCACACAAAGTAGGAATCTTTGGCATTGATGGAGCTACCAAGTTTTTTTTTAAGATACAATGTAATTTTTCCTTGAGCAAATGGCATTTCTTAAACTTTTTTATTGTTTGTTTTTATTTTTGTAATGAATTATGGTTCGTACTGGAGGATGGCAAGTGGACGCAAGAAAATGAAACAAAGAGGGCTACTTTTGTCGTAACAAAGAAAACTATTTAAAATAGCGGTAAGGCCCTACAAATTTGATCGACTTTGAGTTGGACTTAACCGAAAAATCACTTCACTGGTTCTCTACAATAGTCACACGAACTCTTTTGCTCAGCAGGGAGCCTGGAATGAAGGGTTTTGTCATGTTAAAAAGGTTCAAACTTTAATAGCAAGCCTGCGCAAGGAACATCAAGAATCAACCATTCCATGGCCATAACACCTGTCGGTGCAAGAGGCAATTAAAACTTTTGGCCAGCTTTTGGGGCCACCAACTGATCAAATGCTATGGCCATTCCATCCAGCATCTTGTGTCGTCAGTTCTCGAGAAAGCATGTAAATCTTGCTTTCACTGAAGGCACATTCAGCCAGAGTTTCTAGGAATACAAGCCCAACAAAGACAAAAAGAGGCCCTTAGGTCTTAAAAATCAATGTTTTCTAAAACCCTTTAAAAATGATAGCTACTACAACTCATTCTAAGTATTGCAAAAAGAGCTTTTGTACTTCAAAACAATATAATGGTACACATTCAGATATTTTATACATCATAACAAAAAAGCTAAAATTCAAAGAACTGGCTTCATTCTACAACTTTCAGCACCATAACAAATACTGTTCACAGCTTTTATTTCTTAGTAAACCAAGTCAGACTGGCACAAGCGCGGTGGTGTGACCTGGAAAACTTTTGCCCAACTGAACCAGGAAGGAAATTCATCCATGAGCCCAATGTTTCAACGACATTTGGCTTCATACAATAAGATCTGGGAAATAAATTAACGAGGGGACAGAGGGAAGAAGGACACAAACAAATCCTGTAGATGACAGGAACTGAACGGTTTGAAGGATGTCCACACTGGAAACCGTAAAACAAAAAGCTTGATATCGAAAATTAGGAATTGTTGAAATGGTTTGGGAAAGACCAAATTTTTCTCTAATTGAAGCTAAACAGCCGTTCATCAGGTAAAAATGTCAACCCGTAGTACCTTTATGCCCAAAGGGTCATTTTTACACCAATGATCACAAAACATGAAATTGTGTCCAAAAGCTGTTTAGTTTGGTTTATAAACAATTAAAAATGGAGTTCAACAGTTGTACACCTGTGTGTTACTTTCCACGGGAAGCACGATATGATTATCAGAGATATCCAAACTAAAGACTGATTAAATCTGGATGGTTTAGGAGTCAAATACCCTGCTCTGACGGTCAATAAATTAAAGACTGTAGAAAACAATAACAACAAAATATCTCAGGAGGAAGTCTGCAGCTCATCCTAATACAGTGGTATCATGTATCCAGTCTGCTGCTTCTGTGTTCAACCAGCCAGTCCCCATTTGCGATTTCGCCAGACTAAAATTACCTCCAGGTAAAAAGACACGGAGGAGTCTCGGTCACCAGACTCTTGTTGTAGGCTCTGGAGACAATGGGACAATGGACTTTGCATGTGACCAAGAGAAGGCGCTCTGCTGCCTAGCAACAACATCCCTTGGGGCTGATGCATTGCGTTGAGTACGGCCAAATTGAACGTGCACAGGGTTTCTTGGTGAAACTCGGGTAAACGGTGATGACTGTGCTCACGTATTGGCCCAGCCTCTCTCGTTATGAGGGCATGGCTCAGCACACTGTCTTTAGAAACTCTTTTTTGTTCACTGCACACATGCATAGTCCACTTGGGAGAGTGCTGTCTCTCTTCGGGGCGAATTGGTGCCGACACCCAGTCTCAGCTTTCAGTCAACGCCTCATTTAGCCACGCTGGTATGGGCTGGTCAATGCCGGATAGGAAAGCCTCCAGCTGGACGTTGAAACCCTGGTAATAATGCCGGAGGTAGGTCTCTGTGTCGACATCCATGGGAGGGTACTTACGACCTTTACTCTTGCCAAGGCATCGCGTGTGACCCTTCTTGAAGACGGGGCAGTAAAAGCCCTTCTTATCGTCATAACTGTGGATGAGCAAATGGAGACAACACGTGGAGAGTTGGATGATGTTGACACTACATGCGATTTGTGAATGTCTAAAAAACTTCACTGATCGAGAAAGTCTTGTTAAAAAGGCAATTCATCTTTGAACCATTTAGCAATTGGTTGGCAATGTTTCTCTTAGAATATAGTGCTTTTGCTTGTGGGAACAAGCACCTCAGGCTAAAGGCGGCAGATTTCACAATTAGAAATCTTTTCAAGATGGTCATTTTTTCTACAAAATATTCATCATTTTGGCTTTACTTACATAATCTTATCACTGAAGTCGACAACCTCTTTTAAACGTAGAAATTTTTGGATTTTCAGCATGGCAACAGTAGGATCTGCCCTCAACAAGTCGCCATCCAACACCATCAACTATTTGAGAAAAAACATTAAGAATTTTCTTGTTTAACACAGCTGAGAGCATGGTTTCAAAGAGGTGTGTGACATCTCATGATTTAGCTAAATTTTCACAAGGCATGCACGCAGAGGGTGAATTTTGACCCTCCAAGTGCTGGTATTTTATTTGCTTTTAATCTAATACATCAAGGTGACAGGAAGTGTTTTTGCATACAATGTGACCATTTGGTTCAGACAAATATTGTAAGTTATTTGAAATGTACGATCTGGAATGTAATTTTACTTGTTACTTTTACTTATTACTTTATATTTGGGTCATTCCATGACGGTGGGGCACAATTTGTGACGGTGTCCTTGTTACATGGGTAACTTTTACCACCTGTCTGACCTGTAGAGCTGGTCATTTTTTTCTATAGAAATAACGCACACCTGTGAATTCAGCTTAGCCCGATGTAAAATAATGTCAACTTGGAATCCACGTGCAAGGAAATACAGTAAACTCCGGCTAAGTCGGGACTCTCGGGACTCAAGAAATTATGACGACTTACGCGAATGCCGACTTCTGCTGTAAGTCGTCATTTTGCTGACTTACACATACACATGTATTACCTATGTACATTATGATTCCTTTGACTAATTCAATGGCTTGGATTTACTCTGGTTTCTTTCTACCTCCATGGTTGATCCCAGCAAATTCGTTCTCGATTATTATCCTCACGGGCTGCAAATTCGATAATTGATCATGTGCTCCTAAGGAGGAAGCAAGGACGGCAAGCCACTTGCATATCACATCACGACTCGAAAGTGCAGTACATATGTATGTGATACAGTTACGGTACAGAAAACATACACTCATCCACACACGCGCATTGGTTAAGTTCGTTCCATATAGTCTGGATACCAGACCCGATGATTCTGACTACCCGGCGAATCATTATCAAGGGTCGTCAGGGAATCTTTGGGCAGGGAACCAGACTATGTTCAATAAGGCGACCCCCAAAATCGACAGAGCGCATGCATGTAGCACTAGAGGGGTTACTGGTATTGATGTACTCATGCTGGCCGATTATCAACCCCGACCTGCGCTGCTAATAAATGGACATTAGTCAAGCAATGTGGGACTTGTTACTTGACACTTCTTGGCAACCGTGGCGAAGGAAACTAATACCCCAGCACGATTTTTCCCCTCGTTTATCGTCATCTAACCTGGGTGGGTGGGTAGAACTCAAGCCATCTCTGTAAGTGCTGGATGTATTTGCCCGGATCCAGGCACCGGTTCCGCAGCAAGGCTACCGGTCTCGGTGCCTCGAGACCTGATGTCAAAACCTCGTAAAACGTGTAGTTCATGCTGGCCGGGTTCTCATGAGCTCTCTCGTGCTGTTAGGAAGAAATCATGGTATTCGAGATGGTATCTAGTGTACGTCCGTAACGAACTGAATGGAACTTTACTGAATTGTAGAAATCAGGAAAAAAAATGAATATAAATGGCTTTGAAACTGATACAAGCATTGGGAATGAAGATTAAAACGGCTCTGATAGTTTAGTCAGTAATTCTGAACAATAGAAAAAAAATGATTCCTTGAGACCATGCCCACAAAATTTGTCCTTTTTAGAAGTGACTCTATTGTTACACAGCGTATCCCTTTGACACTTTACCTATGGACACATGTATAAGGGCTTTTGTACACAGGTAAGGAGAACTGTCTCTACTGAACCCATTTCTGAAATCTTGGCTAAGTCTCTGGCCGGAACTATTGCTCCAGATTCGTTTCACAACCCAACTTTGATCAAGTTGGCCACGTTTGATCAGCAACATCAGTCGTCTGCCAGTTAATTTCAATTGGTACCCTGGTAAGAAAAAAATATTCAGCCACAGAACCTGGCCTTGTTCAACTGAAATACTCTCAAGTCTACACTGATGGGACTGGTTAGATTAGAACTCAGTTGAGTTGAAGTCAGCAAGGGACTTGAAATTATGCAGCAGGAATCTGAAGCCAAAGTCAGTGACAAAGTTGAATTTTGGGCAACACCCATATCTGACTGAAAACTTCAAATTCTGTCATACCTGGTACCACGAATAAGCCCTCTTGGCTGGATCAATCAATATCGCAATGAGTTTGGCCTTTGGGAGAAGCCAATGTGCCCGGCGTGGTGCATGTAAGTTGTCAAAGTATGTTGCGCTCTTCTCAAACAGTACGTCAGCTGAGGTATTGTCAACTTGTGGAAAAAAATTCAAATACCTGAAAATGGGAAGTGAGAATTAGCAACAATCAATATGTGATCAATGGTCAATATTGAGCAAAGATCAATAAATTCATTTCTCAAGAGATTTTATTTTAGCCACTTTGCGCCGGGCCTATTTGTTGGTGTTGATTCTACTGGGCTGGGTGATTTTCATTTTTTTCTGTTTAATCTTTAAAAATCCCTAACTTCATTTACTAGATGATTATACCCACACAAATGACTGTCTGGTGGCTACTCTAATCTGACAGACATATCTATTCACACACGAATATTTCAGCCAGGCCTGCCGCCTTGTAAAATGAGCCCAGATTGTGCGGTGTTATGTAATTTTCTTTTGTTCCCGAAACCAGCACAGTGCACTGCTGACATCTTTTCAATAGGGGCCAGGTTAGCGTACAGCGCTATTGTATTGCTCATCACTGGAGGTGGTAATCCGCTCCGGCGGAATGCCACAAACAGTGGTATAATGTTTCAAAACAATGACAGATTTCCTCCCCTATTGACAACTGAAAAAATGTTGGAAATTCCCAGAAGCTCTGTCTTTTGTTTCGAGTACGGTCTCTTGTTACAAGGCCCAGCTGTTTTGTCTGGTTTTGGGCAGCCTGGCATTAGGTATAAAGAAAATGAACCCAAAACTGGGCTCCCCAACGCAAAGTGGTTAAAATGACAGAAGTAAAGTCTCTTGATCAAGACATATCCACTCACCATTCTAGTCCTTTGTTATAATTCTTGGAGTTTGAGAAGAACTGAACTTCTTCAAAAGTCTCCTCACTGGGAAGGTTACCCCTGATGTTGGGATGCAGCGACAGAAATGTATACAGTGCAGTGGTCCCTGGGTACAGGGAACCAACAGGACAGTCAAATTACAGTCAAAAACACTGAGGTCATTTTCAGATTTTGTGGGATGGGGAGAGGAGATGGGGTTACTGCTGATACCCTTCTGACCATCACAATAACCAAAAAGACCATCATCAAAAGACCAAAGCATGACCTCTGGTGTGGAGGGAGTCAAGTCACAAGCCGTTTGAATGAACTGCAACAAAAGCATGCCTACGTCATATTTCAACCTGTTACTTGAGGTTGGTCTTGGGCCTGGTCTCGGGCCGGGTCTTGCGTCTGGTCCTGTGCATGGTCTGGTCTTGTGCCTGGCCTTGTGTCTGGTCTTGGGTCTGTTCTTGGCTCTGGTCTTGTGTCTGGTCCTTTACATCGTCTTGTGTCTGGTCTGGTCTTGAGTCTGATCTTGTGTCTGTTTTTGGGCTGGTTTTGTGTCTGGTCTTTTGTCTGGTCTTTTGTCTGGTCTTGGGTTTGGTCTTGGGGGCTGGTTTTGAGTCTGGTCTTGTGTCTGGTCGTGTCTGGTCATGTGTCCAGCCTTGTGTCCGGCTTCGTGTCTGGTCTTGGATCTGGTCTTGCATCTGGTTTTGTGTTGGTCTCCACTACATCTAGGTTAAGAGCATCAAAGAACTGAGTCCGACAGTAGTATTTAAACCAATACCACAGTGTTAACAAGATGACATTTGACCAGATTTAAAATTGCTAATCTCGTAAACGTCATATTACCGCAATCTGTTTATAAGGGCAATACAATCCAAGAAACATTGTAAGGAATGCATTCTGCCAAATTTCATTTCACTACTGATGTGAGTCTCGACAAATACCTGTTTTTTGTGGTCCAATCACAAGGAAACTTGGAAGGCGGTGACAGTTCTGCTTTTCGGGCAGGATTTCTAAGTGACGTTTGTCGTAGCACGGGTTCTGTTAAAGATGAGGGAAAAAGATGATATTGTTCAGATAACGTTTCAAAGACAGCAACAAGTTTTTCTTTTCTTCGCCCTATTTTAAAGAGATACTTTTCGTTCAGTCATCAAATTAAACTTAAGTAGTGATAGGTGCATTTGAAATGTTGCTTCCTACTCACGGTCCAAACTGGTTCTCGTTCCTCGGGGAACATATCAAAGTACTTCTTGGCCAGCTCTAGCGGCGGTGCAGCTTTGAGTCTCAGGTTGGTCCATTTTTGCACAAAGCTGATGACGTTGTCAAACGTGTACAGAGCCAAGCGATCGCTGCCATAGTTGGTCATGTGAGTCATATACACGTTAATCTGCGGGGAAACGATTTCTTCCAGCATTTCATGAATTACTCCTAACACACATTGCACAAAGCTTTGGGTCGGGAACGGCAAAATAAAGATTCTTCTTTGAGAAAGTAACCCCGAATTACTCTATCCATCAGAATGTTTACCCTATTCAACAAATGTAGTTTTCTTCTGTATCTAACGGCAATGATTTACTTTTACTTTTGTAGTGCCACGAGCGCCTATTAGGTAGATTAGCGCGCTTTATAAATGCTCATTATTATTTACGTGAAAGATGTTACAATTCTTAACACAAAAATGACCCAGTGCTTACACTGTGTACACCTCTCTTAACCCTTCCCGGGGGGAGGGGAACACTGCTAGTGTGTCATACTATTTGTCAGTCTTACTGGGTTATCGACAATAGTCTGGAACAGCTCCCCTCCGTAGATGCTACCATCTAGTCTCTCTCTTCCTCCAGGGTACTGCTTCATGACAATGGTGTGAGTGAACAAGCCACATGTCTGACGAGGAAGCACCTGTCCACAAAACACACCTTCGATCACTACTTTGGAATTCTAGACTTTGTGTAATGCAGGCATAATGATAGAAAGTACTGAATGTTAACGTTACTAGGAAATCTAGAATATTCAACATGAAAACTTGCTGTTACCAACTGCACGAACTAAATGGCTACATTACATGCAGAGGTCCATGTACCTTTAACCCTCACCCCTGGGGACCATTGAAATCATGAATATGCTCGTTGGATTTGGCATGATTAGTGTTAATATATACATGTACACGGTAGCCTTTAATGCTCTTGTCAATATGGAAAGACACTGTGTATCAGTGGAGCCGTGCAGTCAAAATGAGGTATGTTCACCTCACAGAGATGGTATGTTTTGTGCTCATTCCGTTGAAAATTAACAATGTTCACTTGTATCGTATACATACACCAACCGGTACAAACGCACACCACTGCATGCAAGCAATGTGTCAAGGCTTTGGTAAGTAAACCACACAGTAGTGTCTAGTATACTGGGGTCTGTGATTAGCGCAGGCCTGCGTTACCATGATATCCTTGTAGATGAAGCCTTTTCTCTTCCGAGCTGGTCGAAGAGACGGATACTCCTCCGTGCTGGTTGCCTTGATGCCCCAGACCTGTTTCCAGGCACTATACAGCATGGGGTAGACAGGGTACACGCCTGAATGGTGCGGGGCCACAGCGTAGGAGAATTTCACAGGAATCTGGTGAATCTGTAAGCACAACTGAGAAGTAAGACTCTGATCTCGACCCATCCAAATAAAAATCTAAAGAAATATGTTCCTGGAGGAGAGTAGACAACGGTCCAGTCCAGATGTTTTACAGGTCAATGTTCCAGCAATGTTTTAAAGTGAATTTCTAGTCAAGCTTTGCCAAGGTCCCTGCTCGAGACAACAAACTTCAGGATTTAGCAAACTTTGTGCCAAGCTGAATAGTTAGCAATAATATAAATGAGGAAAAGATGCTGCGAATATTACCTATCAAGCTTCTACCTTCTTAAATACAACCAGCATAAACTGTGCACTTTTTGGTCAAAAACTTTTGCTCACTGCGGTTGAAATTTAGGCACTGATGGCCACTTGTAATAAAATACATATGAATGTTTGCAGACAAAATGAAGGTCTCTGGAACTTGTCAAGTCCAGGCTGGTTTGAAGGCCAAATCTGAACTATGATTAAGCCAACTGCTGATAAGCCTCAAAATGAAATACCTACCTTAGCAAATCGGAAATTCTTCCTCATGTCTGCAATCAGCTGACTCTGGTTGGTAAACATGTGGGGCTGGGCATGGTTCCACATGTGGGGGAACCAGGCAAACTTGTCAGCTTGGGCAACCAGTGCCTCGTCGCCGGCCTTCTCCGCCTCGTTGCCGCGCTTGAAGAACTTACCCGAGAAGCCCAGCTTGAAGGTGAAGCCCGGGATCTTGTCAGCCAAGACTTCCTGCTCTAGGAGTAGTGCCTGCTCAAGTGGAAGGGGCGGAGCCCGGCAAGGCAACGCAGAGGAGGAAAAGATAACACAAGGACATGATGGTGATAGCCATGAAGCTCACTTGGACTTTGATATTGTCTGTAATGTCGGGCCTGAGCCGGGAATTAACAGTAAGCCAATAATTTCCAGATACGGTTTCAGCAACCTTTACTCTTGAATAACAATTTGATTTGAAAATGTTGCTTACAGGATAATTTGGTACTCATATTTTTCATGAAAACATTGTGTTTAATAACTGTACAGGTGGATATCTCAAACAGCAACCTAACGGCTTCATGGAGAAATGTACAGGGGGACCTGGTTGCTGAATAGGCAATTTCAATTAAGTGACCTCCTCTAAAAGTCTCACTAAGGACGCGTCTCACTGGGATTTGGAGATTCGAAATCTGCTTTCCAGTTAGCCTTCTGAATTTAAGTGTTACCGTGGCAATTGGCGATAAAATTTCCCAGGGGTTCATACCTCGACATCATCTGTGGTCATCCGAATGCCTTTCATTCCAACAAAGATGTCATCGATGTCGACCTGGATGTATCGGTCCAATGACTTCTGCAGGAGTCTGTGGGAGAGAAAGGCGACACTGTCCAGGAACAGGATATAGTGGAGCCAAAATCGGAAGTTGTTCCCGATGAAAATCCTCTGAATGCCATCATAGAGTCCCTGATCCAGGAGCACTGTTGTGTGGAGGACTTCTGAAGGCGAGTGGAGCTCCAGCGAGTCTTGGCTGAGCATCTTGGCTTGGACAAGGGGCTTGTAGGACTCATGATCAGTCCTGAAGACCGTCCAGTCATTGTAGGGTAGTGTCCCATTTATAAACTGACCCGCTTTAGTGATGTGCAAAATGTCGCTGGCAGCCAAGTTCACGGTAAGGTCCTTCAGGCTGAGTCGTTGGTCCATGTAAACTGGCAGTTGACCGACTTGCCTGGTGTACCCGTTGTCGTCTTCACGGACCACAGCAAAAGCCATGATCCCAACGTTATATTTCTTGCAGTACTCATGTACGGTGCGCAGGATGAAGGCATCCAGACTGATATAGGAGTGGATACTTTGGAAGATGATGACCGCGAATTTGCCTGTCCTTTTGTGCTCCAGCCTTGGCCAGCGACGTTCCTTGACAAAGACTGATGTGTAGTCAATGTGGTTGGCTTCCAAAGCACTGGTGATGTTGTACGCAAACACTAAATCGTCTCGCTCCGTGATGACCAGCGCGGAGGGGATTACTCGTAGGTCATCCTGGTCTGCCAACGGAGTGTGCTTGCCCTGTCGGTGCCTGGCCGACCGCTCCTCCGCACCCAGAGGATGGCTAGGGTCAAGCTTCAAGTGCAGGTCCTTGTCATGTTCGCCTCGCAGCGGCGTCATCATGTTGTAGCTCAAGAACCAGATGGACAGAAGGCTGAGCAAAACCAAGACGAGCATGATCTTCTTGATGCTTGTCATGCTGGAGTAACGGATCAGGTTCATCATGGTCCTCAAAGCTAAGAACCACTGATGACAAGCCTCCAATGGGCTACCTCCCTTGCCGGAGGCTGTAAATATTCAAGATCCATGAAAACCCTCTCGACATGTTCTAATCCACTCCATTTTGTGTCACAACTCCTGACGACAACACTGAAGTGCTATCACTGGACCGGATACTGCCGCAATTACACTATAGAGGTGTATATGGATCACTCAGTTCACCAAATGGTTTGGACCTGCATCTTAATCTTGAACTCGTTACTGCACATCGCCTACTTGAGCATCTTGACAGAAGGCTGGTGCTGGTAACATCTGTAGGAGTGGAAGATACTCACTCCAGCAACCTGGCAGAAACATCATCTCATTCTGTCAAATCTGTTGAGTAACATTAACCATAGAGTACAATGTACATGACCGTGCAGTGGCAATAGTATGCAGTAACGTGGTGCATATCAAAATTTCCCTTGACTTTCCTCATGCAATGTTTTAGTGACTGAAAACCAAACCTCTCGAGTTAAAATCCTTCAAATTCAACTTTACTTCATTTCCACTCAACGAACACAAATAAACATGTAGGGCCTAAAGTACATTGTAACACATAAGTGGATTGGTTTCGCAGGGAAGACCCCCCACCAGAATTGGTCAAGACCAACAAAATCTTTGAAAATAGCTATTCCGTATTCCTGTTGCGTTCAGAAAGTCTTTATAAATGCTTGGCACATGCTGTCATTTGCATGTTTATTTCAGTAAATCCGGTGAAACATTGGGCAGAAAGTAGGCTAGCTACCCTTGAATACTTTTGAGTCAACATATAAAGTACCAAGACTGTCTAACACAAAAAAAAAACTGGCACTCTCTTCCCATCATGCCTGTATTGCATAAAGATTTCCTGATGTAACTCTCAAAATGGAAGATTGTGCCAAGCGTTTAAATAATTCTGAACACAGCTGCATAGTTATTTTTGAAGACTTTGCTATTCCCTACCTCCATGCTATTCCAAACTGATTTTGGTCTGGTAAAAAGCAGTATGGGACCCCAGGGATTGTGAATTCAGAGACCCCAAGTTTTTGTCATTTTACTCTGTGCAAACTGGTCATTCTTCCCCCCCCAAAAAAAAACCCAAAACTGCCCTGATCCTGTTTCTGAAATTTCCAATTGTAAATTGTGAGAAAATGTGACTTTCTTACCGATAAACCAGCCAATTTGACTCCACCATGTGTCATGTGTTGAAACACTCACAGTTTCCCCTCATAATTTCCCTTGAAACTCAAATCCATGTGCTCTTTTCACACCATCAACCCTACAGACTTATTGAGCATGATGTCACAGTCGAGTCATCTACCTAGGGGAATCCCAAAGTTAAAATGTAGGTCTCCCACCTGTTACAGGAACAGGATCCCCAAATTCACAATCCCCGGGACCCCTGAAAACATTGAGTGACAAATATTAATAACGATACAAACCCCACTAAACCTAAACAAGGGTAGGCTTAGGGACAAATTATACCCCGGAGGAATAGGGAGCTGTTAGATTTCCAGGACTCTAGCTGGTTCCATGTCTTTAGTATGATATTACTCGACCTTACCAGCAGCGGAAGAGTGACATTTTAAACACTTGAAAATGTTTGATCACACAAAACTATGATGTACATGTAGGCTACAGTATGCACCAAGAGAAATACACACGGTACGTGCAGCAAAAACAACGTGAGCAGGTAGTAAGCCGTTTATCTCGTTACCTTCATCTTCACAAAAAAATTGTTCACCGTTGCGGGCCCTCCGTCTCAATTAATGTTATACATGTTCACGATGCACACATGTATGATGTACATGTATGTACCCCTTTCCTCAAAGCCTCACCTTACCCACAAAGCCACATATGCTTACAGTCTGGTCATGGGTCAGGACGTCACACTATCGGTAGCTCATGCATGATTCATGATCCGTCATCGCGAGAGGGCGAATCAAATCCAACCACAGGGTTGTAGGCAGGTTATTTATGTCTGTGGTTAATAGGCCAGTAAATAAACTGTCATAACCAACAGTGATAAATACCGAACTTCAACAAGATGAGGAAAAATCATACTCATGAGCTTCTTGGGCGTTCGAGACCCACATCAATTTAAAGCTCATTTTGTGATTTGTCATTTTCTTTTCAAATTTCCATTCATTAACAGATGACTTGTGAAGATGTTTTTTTTTTCCCACGGAAGGCCACCCCTAAAAAGCAGTCGTGAAGCCCCTAGCCATTTTGAAATGTCGATGCCTACACACAAACCGGGATTCGTTTTGCTCGCCTAAACCTGTCCTTTTTTACAAATCTTCAAGTTTCAGAATTTGTGCACACAGACTGTGCCGATTTAGACCGCGCTAACAGTTTCCGGCCAATTCACTGGCTCGTATCCAGCGCCCGACTGAGGGTGCTGAGGCCGAGAGAAAGGCTAGGTGACGAGCAAACCACAGCTATGTGATACGACTATGACGTCAACAGAGCGGACCCTTTTGGATCTATCCCTCACTTTTCTGTGTGAGAAAATTATTAAGGCATACAATGAACTTTGAAGAATATGTTTTCGGACTTCTCAACAACCAAAATGCATTTACAAGCACTCAAAAGGGAGCACATTTTTTAAATGCCATGATATGCCGTTCTGGTGTGAGATTCTACACGAATGTAGGCCTAATGTATTACCGGTTTCTCAGCTTTTGCTAACCGCGTGTCCATACGACGCGTAAAGGTTTTTTCTTCTTTGCAGTGTGTGATGGTTTCAACATGAATTTTCTGCATACACTGCCTTGCGTGAGGCTTCTAAACTCAAAACAAACCGCTTCATTATTTCATTTCTCAAGTTTAGAAGCAAAAGCGCCATTGCAAAGCGGGGCAAGGTGACGTCGAGCCTGGGAAAATAGAATTTACCCGGCTTGTTTCAGGGGTTGAATAGTTAAACGATTCACCTGGTACCCCAACGTTGGGAAAATAAATTGCCCCGCGTTTTTACAAAATAAAGGGTGGATAAAGGGCCCCTTAAAAATGAGTCATTTTTATAGGACGACCCATTGGCCATTTTTGGCTCTATTTCTGTTCACTTGCTTCCAAATCATCAGACAATGGAAATAAAGGTAGCACTTTTAAGAATAACTTCAGAGTTACCAAGAAAGCTAATAGTGCAGTTATTGTTTTAGTGCTGCATTTATTTCCATTATCTGTTATTTTTTACTAACACGGCCACCCACAGTAAAGTTCCCAAAGCGAGTGAAAAATTAATGTAGCTTTATATATAGCCCCCCGAAAGACTACAAGTCAAAATGACAATATTTCCAACACAGTTGGCCCCGACCTTCCTGCTGTCTGTTTCACTGTTAGTGTCACAGACCGTTGCCAATGGTATGCCTCGGTGTTTGTGCGCTGTAAGCTATATAAGATGGTTGTACATGTATGTCTTTTTTATCAAAAGGTACGGCCTACAAGCTTCACAATACAGCGCCGCTCAGCAGGAGAGCCAACCTACAACAAAAAGCCCCAAAGTATTTGTCGACAAAACTATTGTATAAATAAAAACACATTTGTTACTTCATATATTTCGTCGTGGGCCTTATTGTGGGAGGGGGTATGTGAAAATGTGGGGGGAAGTTCCCTTCATTTGTTTAACACCGTTGCACAAACCACAATCTGAAATGCGTTTAATTCTGTTTGTTCAGCGTCTGGAACACGCAGAACTCGTAAGGCGCCCGCGAGCTTTTCCCTGAAACTTCTCATTACGTGTGTGGCTTTCAGGTATGTCTCGAGACCACACTGTGGAATTGCCATTATTTAATTGTCCAGCAACCTGCGTAAGTGCTTTTTGCGTTGCCACAGGTAACCGTCACCGTCTGGCGATTTCTTGTAATGGCTGCCATTGTACTTGGATGTTGTTGGATGCAATGGGTGTTTCGAAATATCAAATTTTCAACTGACGCTAAGTAAGTTGCCTGGCTGAGACATGCTTGTCCAGTTATTTGCTATACACTCAGATTTATTTGTAGATCATGTTCCTTCCCGATTTTATTTAGTCGTGTAGTGACGGATTTTGACATGAATTTCATCCAACTGTAGATGAATATTCCATGTGGAAAAAATTCAAGGTGTGAAAGCACTTCGGAAATTCTTGCAGGCTCCTTTTGCGCACAACTGTAGTTTGCTCACCAGTTGGGCTTTTTTTAGCCTCAAACATGAACATACAAAATGTCCGGTTAACGATCCATCAAGATCTTGTCAGGTTATGGCCAATTGCCCGTACGTTACTAACCCTAGAGCTAAGAAACGCAAACCGTTTATGGATTTGGATTTCTATGGCCTCGATCGAGACATTGTATCTCTGATTTACTTTATTTCTTTCTTTTAAATGTATCTTTCTCCCGATTGGATGTGCCAAGGATTTAAACGCATAGTGATGACAAGTCAGTTCTGGGAAGGGTGCATTAAACCCCTTCCCATTCCACTGGCTACATTTGAAGCAAGATATGGGACGGAGAGAACCCCCCGCCTTTGTGTTGGTCACTGTTTGATCGGAATCTCAGGAATTCTTTATAGACTTCTAGGGGGAAGTGTAAGGTAACAATAGTCTACAGTGTGTATAGGGATTGGACAGGTAAGGGGGGTACCCCTCCGTCCCATATCTTGCCTGGTATAACTGGCTGCTTGTACATGTTTGTGGGTGTGCAAGTTCAGTCTTTTTATAGTGCATTTTGAAACCATGGTAGTTGCTATCACTCCACACCTCTGTCCTTGAATCACATCTTTTCATTGATCGTGTATGGAGGTAAACAGATTTGACGTCTTTTTTAATTTTCGTGAGAACGCCTCCTTCACATTTACAAGAGTGTGAACACTGGCGCAATAACTCACTACAAACATGTGAAGGCTCTGCACAAAAAAGGAATGGTCCAGAGAATTATGTACAATACAAAGGGATGGGTTCTGTCTTTTAAAGAGGTCCATTCGTAAACGTGCAAAACATTTTCCATTTCGACTTTTTAAAGCAAAAAGTTTGTTTCGACTGTGAAAACGTCCTTGGCGTGTGTGATTGTCTTCGGTAATATTGTTGTGTCTGTGCTCGACATGGTTGTACGTTCCCGGTGGGATTCCGTCTCGCCGTCAATAGCACAGGCAGCAATTTCCCTTGTCTATACCCAGCAAGAAATGAGACCGAGGGGTACCCCCCCAACATGTCCAATCCCTATACACATTCCAGACTATTGTTACTTAACACATCCCCCAAGATGTCTGAAAGGAATTCCCCAGATTCCTGCGAGACAATAACCAACACAAGGCAGGGGGGGGGGTTCTCTCCGTCTCATACCTTGCTGCATATGCCCTTGTCAGCGCCCCAGATGTAACACCTGCCCTACATAGTTAACAGCCCGTCGGTCGTCGGCCCCCGCGGTAGCTACAGCATACGGGGGATCATACATGCATTTTTAGTAATGTGGTTTATTGCATAACATGTCGTCGTTGTGGTAAACTGTACATCAGAGAGACCATAAGTCGCCTTGGTGACCGCTTCGCGGAACTCTTGCAAGGTGTGCGCCAACAAACACCTGGTCTCACTGTTGCGGAAAGCGTCATCCGATGTACAACGTAAGGAACTGAAGCAGCGCGTCATTTTCGAACTTGGAACGCTGCATCAAGGGGGAATGAACGTGGATTTTTTCCGCGTTCATTCAAAACTGAATCTGCTTGCCCTGAAGAAGGTACTCAGTTACCGAAAGCTCGGCAATCACACATTTCAGAGCACTGATTTGAGATCAATGCATGTAACCGGTTACCCCTATGTGCAGTGCACGTGTTCAGTGGGCATGGTTTAAACTGAAGAGACGTCACACTTACGAACCGGAGATTGTAAATTTCTATCTGCCCTGAGCTGAAGTGCACCCTCACCGGCAAAAGAAAGACAGATGGTACTAAGTTTTCCAAACAAGTTCTTGCACGCGTTCGGGGTGCACGACTAAAATTCGTTGCGCATACCGTACTCAGCGTGCTCTGCGTCAACGTGCGTAAAATTGCGCGCCTGCATACCAAACGACTGTCAATTTCATTCCAAAGCACGCCCTCTGTTGTTCATGCTCGGAGCGGATGCGAGAACGCCATTAAGACGTCTAGTGACCCCCCCCCACAACGTGACATGAAGCACGGTGGGAACTTTGAAAGATGACAATCATGACTCAAAACTCTCGGATATTGCACTGATTTGGTTCACTGAACTAGATTGCCGATTTCTCTTTTGAGTAGGTATTTTCTGCTATCTTGTGTCTATTTCGAAGTTTGGAAAGAGTTCCATATACGGACGCCACTAGACACCCCGTGCACAAACCCTATGGGACTGTTCTAAAAAAAATTCCAAGTCAGTGTTTTCTATGTAAACAGTTTGTTGTTGTTTTCCCTCCTAAATTGAACTTTTCTTGACACGTTTTTGCTTTCTGACGGCTAAGTTAGGTCACTGTAGGGAAATTTTACTGGCGTCCGTATGTGGAACTCTTCTCTGACGTTTAGTTGTTTTTAGAAGCGTGATTTTCGCCGGGCACGTTCAGCGACGGCCGGTCATCTCATTGAGCTATTATTACTGGAGAGCACATCGCACGTTGTTTGTGTACAAAATGTGCCACCGAATTGGTGGCGCTTCTGTATGCTATGCATTTCTGGTCCAACTTGATAATGGACATCCATAACCTTTTTCGCATGGAATGGTGGCTAAGCCCTCGGCCTACTTCTCGAAAACAAGCCAAAAGTAATGCAAGAACATCATTTTCCAACGGCACAGTTTTATGGAAGTCTTGTTTAAAAGTCTTATGCACGCCGTCAGTCGAGTCAAGTGGACTTGTGCACTTCTAAAGTTTTCTAAATTCTCCCAACTTGCAAGAAAGTTTGGCGAAAGTAGTCTGGATCTCTTTTGGTGAAATCTTCGATAAGCCGAGGAAGGAACTAGACACCGTTTCAGAGCCATACCACTGACGTCATTGCATTGAATGGATCGATGAAAACATATCGGTACCCGACTATTGCTGGCAACGACGCTACCCGACGTGTGTGCATGCCCAATGCGCGTTGATAAAGCTAAAGCTGAAGTTAGTTTAATTCGTGACGTCTGTCAGCGGTGAGGAAATGATGGCAACGCTCAGATTTAGTCCCTGAATTTTGTTTAAATCGTTGGCCAAAGTAGTTTTAAACTGTCTTCGTGTCAACAAGAAACTGTAACCCAACCTGGTCGTTAGATTATCGAGGGAATTATGACATCAAGGCGGGTAAGTCCGCGACCAGTAACCGGTGGTTCGACCGCCGGAAGGCTGACTCCACAAGACGAAGTCGAGATGGACAAGATTCTGGACGACGGGATGCGGCGGCCTTCTAGCTCGGCTTCTCGGCAGGCTTGGAGTGACAACGAGGGATTCGATCTCGGTAACGAGGAGAAAGCCATCGACGGAGATTACGGGGATGACTACGGGGAGCAGGATGGGGATGCGGACGCGGGTAACGCGCCCACCGCCATGGAGAGCGAGCTGTATGTCGGCGGAGAGATTCGCACCATTGACCCGAAGGTTGCTAAACAAAAGGCGGAGCAGGCTAAGGCAGGATGCTGGACGAAAGTCAAGAGAGCCATCAGATGTAAGTGACTAGACCTCCACATCGTTTATTTCTAACATGTTTAAACTTACAGGTCTATTTGTGTGAAATTTATACCCCAAGAAAGTTATAAATTTCTCATTTCTGAACATTTTTCAATACTTTTTCATAGGCCTAGTTTGTGTTGAATGTTGTCAGATTTCCTTCGCTTCCTCCATGGTCAGATTCAATAGCAATCTTTAAGAATCTGTTTCTGTATATAAAGTTATGTAGGCCTATGTCTTCAAATATAAAACTGTTAAGAATTTCACCTTTTCTAGCAATATTTACAAAATTAATCATCAGTCCTTCAACTGTGTTAGAAGACTTGGCCTCTTAATGATAAAAAGATAATTTTGGACAGTAGTTTTATACTACAGATCTTACACGTGTGTTGATTTCTAATTCAAAAGTTCCAAGAAATGAAGTAAAAGACTTTACTTTGCCTCAGTCTGATATCCATTCATCAACATCAATCAGTGTATCTTTCAAATTGTCGAAATTGACATCTGTTTGTTGAGATGTTTTAAAATTGAAAAAAAAAAAACTCTTACTAAAATTTTGTATTTTAGCTGTTGTAAAGGTTTGAAATTGGCCTTTCCATTTTCAGAAAATAATGAACTGTCGTCACACAGCCAATGTGTCGCGTGGATTACTAATATGGAGTTAGTCCAATATTTGAGCCATATTTACGGGGCCGATGTTAGCTCTTCTTTCAAATGCTTTCGGGTAGGCTGATAGTCTGACCAAAAGACAAAAAATAGGGTCTGCTCTTTTTGACATTACAGTTGTGTTTTTCCTAAGTGGCTGCCAAAACTGTAGTTGGCCGTCGGTAAAGTAAAGAACTATACACAAAGTGTTAAAAATCCTGAACCTCAGATGATAATACACATTTAAAATTAATGGGACGTCAATTTTGAAAAAATATGAGGTCAAATCGAAAATCCACCAAACAGTGATATGTCCGCAAACTTTGGCAGCCCATACAAGTTGTATGCAAAATGAGAGTGGTCTATAGCCAACGTAGTCCTCTGTTGACCATTGCCACATGGCTTTAATGCAAAAAGTCTCCTATTCAAATATCAGTTAGCTCCCAGTCGAGCTAATACTTCTAAAACCAATGTAATTCATTGGAGCTACAAATCGTCCGAATGTCAATTACGCAAAAAGCATATAGTACAATCAAACTGATCCATCCAAAAACATACATATCCAACTAATCTAGCATTAGATTTTCTTGTGGAGCTGTCATTTTTACTTGACATCATGGACGTATACTTCTGCGAGCTTTACAGTACATCTGACTTATCGACCAAGTCACTTTGGTGACAGGATGAACATGTCTCATGGACAGATTTTCCAGTTGTTTCTGAATGTAACCTTTAAGCTTGACTGTACTCAGTGAATTTCCAAACACCGGTTGGGTAGTTATTTCAGACTTGCTTCTCTGGTTGCTTGGTTGCGGGTGCTGCTTGTATAAAAATGATGTTATTGTTCGTGGAAAACACACCCAAACATATTTCCCTGAATTGTTTTGACTATTTTAGGACCAGAGATTTGGCACAATTGCTTTTAAAGTTTGAAAGGGACTTGATATGCCAATCTCCCCCCCCACCCAAGGAACGGTGTTCAATTAACTTTTCAAAGGTAATAAAATTGTAAGTTCAAGGTTAAAGTGAAATTATTAAAGGAAATTTTTTAAGTTATTTGGTACACTTATGTAGTAGTAGCTCTTGAAACTTTAAAGTGATGGATTTTTAAAATTGTACATTGTAGAGTTGGGAAATCATTTTTCACTTGGGACCTTTTGCTTGTGATGTAACGAATCATTCTTTTTTAAATATCAGTAGAACTCAGAAGGCGTCTACCGCAGAAATTAAAGTTTTTTCAAATTTTAAAACAAAATTTTATTTCTCATAAAAAATCCACGGACCCCACACCCCCCAAAAATGCTTTGTTCATTTTTTTCCAACTATTTTTCAACAAAAAAAAAAAATACTGACCAGTAATCTATCTAAGAATCATTGCCAGTTATTACTTGTCACTATGTGCCTTGTTTTGAGAGCGTCTTGCCATCTGATGTAAGCTGTCTTTTGCATAATCAAGGCCTGGGAAATTAACGATTGGTTCCTCCCCAGCTCAGCAACCACAACAGGTTTTATTGATCTGCCCTCTGCCAGATGGGTCCCACATCTGATGGAGAAAAAGAATAGATAGCCCCGGCAAACGCTGACAACAGTGATGTTGGACAGGCAAGACATTGTATTCAACTTGCGTCAGATGAATAATTGATGGCAGTAACAAGTCACACAGATCAATATTTTAATAAACAGGGGAAGAAGCAAGGACATTAGAAAGAACAAGAGCGACAGCTTACATAGAAACATCCGTGCAAAAACCATGAAAATGCATTATTAAAAACAGGTCATTTTAAAAAATATTACATTGCCAATCAATACTTTGACTTGATCGGCTTAACCTTTTGTTAATGTCAAGTCATAAGAATGCAGTAGTCTTTCATGAACCTGAAAGCAGCTGGATTTTGTAATTCTAAATTTACACCCCTACCCCCACCCCTTCCCTACCCCTGCTCCACCCCCAGTAATATGTAAAGCACAATATAAAATACTAAGGTGAAAATGTGGACTTCATAAAAAATGTGCTCTGTTTTGATTTTTGTAAACGCATATGCATTTACGTCATTATGTGCACACTTTTGTCCCGAGGCAGAAAGTTTTTTTTTTGGCTTTGTTACAGGCGAGACAAATTGCTTCGTGTCCTGCCCCTTTTTATTCTTGCATGAAATAAGTATTACTGGTTCCAACATGTGTATGTGCGTCTACATGCCGCTCAGAGGAAACCACTGTTAAAGTGGAAATGTATTCTGAATCATTATTGCAGGAGAAGCGTAAAGGAAAGGAAGGACAAAGCTTTGCTAATCCAGTCGGAAAAAAAATGATTTTTGAAGCATTCTGAAATAGCAAACGGAGGGACATCCTGAACAAAATATTTGGCTTTGAGGTTTAGTGCAAATCTTCCCTAATTATAAACTAAAGCTCTATAATCTAATTGTTTGGTTGATTTTAAAATTTAAAAAAAGTTGGAAAACTTTCACACCAAGTGAAACTTTGAAATTTTTGACTTGCGCAGTTATTGGTGAAACAGAACTTGGAAATGTCTCAAGTGGCAAAAGGGTAGCGGAAATACATGTACGGTGTACATGGACGGTGTACATGGACGGTATACATGTACATATATAAAAACAGGAAATCGTAAATTCTGACAATTCAGTTCTGAGGATATACACATGTACATTGTACATGTGTACAGCAATTTTTTTGCGTGAACTGACTTGAAGATGAAATCAAGTTTGATAAAGATTCAGTGTATTAAAAGTGTTACATGGGTCTTTTTTTTCAAACCAGGTGAAATTTCAGCGGCATTCAAACAACGCCTGAAAATCCTGGTGGTGTGTTTGATTTCTCGTCATTCTCACACATGTTATACTCTTTTCATCTATTTTATTAAATTATTTTGATCATTTTAGCTCTTTGGCGGACCAGGCAAACAGACGACACAAGACAGGACAAGGAGTTGCACGTGAAGACCACCTTGAGAGAACTCATCATCTATCTGGTCTTTCTGGTCTTTCTGTGCTTATGTAAGTATGTTGAATTGTTGAAAACCTGCCATTTGCAGATGAAAATGATTGGGGTTTTTAATTAAGACCTGCATGACAGACTCTCCATTGCATGAAAATGATCACATGGCATTTTGTGAGTGAAAAATAGTTGGATTTAATTGAAGTAGGCTTATGAATCGTTCAATGTTCGAAATTCGTAGTGGTGTGTTTGTTGAAGCAAACGTACGTCAACACAGCCATGTCTGTGTGCTGGTTCGCCTTGTGTCAGAAAACTCATTAATATAAATGCACGGCGAGTGCTTGGCGCATTTGCCATCTTCAATTCAACCGTAGAAGCGGTTGCCATCACAACTGGCCTGTTGTTGCCAGTTGCCATGGCTACGATTGATTTGCCGTGCGCCATTGGGCATGTGTGTGTGTGCGTACTCAACTGATGTATCAACTCCTGTAGCATTGCTGCGGTGTATGCCCATACTCACTGTGCGCAGCGTTTTGCCTTGAATGATCAGTTTATAATTGAAACGAGTTTTAACCTTCACTTGTGTCTTACAAGTGTCTTTCTTTGTAGTCACAAAATGTGCGCCAGTATGTGCAACGTCGGTCTGTAACTAGACAACTGAATGCAGATCAATACGGGGTCGACACCAGTCTCAAAATAGGTTTTTTTTTTGGTAGGAAAAGCTGATCGTCACTGTTATTTAAATTCCTTATTTGTGAAGAGCCTGAAATTTCATTTCTTTGGATTGAGATTCATAATCACAGTGAAAATGTGGAACAGAAAAGCATCTGTCAACAACGGGCTTAGGGTGTCTGTGGTTAAAGGCACAATCTGTTATTTCTCATATTTGCATTATGTTAATTTAAGGCAATAAAACTGCTCAATATGTAAAGAAATGTGTTTTTATACAACAAAACCTTACGAAGTTTGAGCTCATTGAATGCTGAATATTCCAAGAAAAACAGTATTCTAGGATCTCAATTCCCAATCAAAAGTTGAGTTTGAATTGTACTTAAATTCAGTGTCCTGGACACGTTCTTATTCAGCTGATAGTAGTTAGAATGTACGTGATGTTGCGCGCTGAACGGACAAATTGTAGCAACTATACTGACCTTTGCTTCTTATCAATACTTGTGTGTTTTGCAGCATTGACAGTGAACTTGGCATTCTTTCAGAGAGTTACCTGTGGATGCCCTAATGTACTGTGAGCTTAACATTTTGCCAAATGTAACATTTGAAATGATTTTAAGCTTGAATTCCTTTGTTACGCTTTTCTTTTTTATTGTTGATCCTAAAATTTGTCATCAGGAGAAATAAAACCAGTACAAGTGACATTTTCAGTGAAGCCACAAAGAATGTCCAGTTGAAAATGATCAGTTTGTACTGTAGTCCTGCAGTTCAACTTCAACTAAGAGGTGTTCTGAGATGTTTTCAGACCGAGTTTGACATGCTTGTTCATAAAACCATTGTTTAAGCCGCTGGACAAGTGTTTAAACTTGTCTCACAGTTGAGTAAAATATCTTGCCTCGCTGCCATGGCCATTACTGGAATTGCATGATGTACCACATTACTGACATGAAAACAGTAGACACATAGTTGCATGTGCGCCGAGAATAGGCAAGAGGAGCCCCTTGAAAGGCAGCATACTTTAATTATTGATGAGCACAGACAGCTATATGGAAATAGCCACAATACAGGTGCCTGAAGGCAGGAGGGTCCAGGTGCAGGGATACAGTAGGGAGAATTTAGACTTATTGTGGTTATCCATTGATGCATCAGTGAACAATGCAGGCTTTGTGTTGCGCTGGGATGAAAGGTAAGGGGTGCTGCGGAATGTATGGCCAGTGGTGATGGTGTTTGTCTTGTGTGATCTCAGCAACTTCAGGCCATAGATATCCCACTCCCTGCCAACGATTGTTTGTGCTTGGAAGAACTTTGGGTAAACCTCCTAGAGACATCAGTAGACTAATACTACAAAAGTTAGTTTGGACAGAAAGGAAAAAATTCAGTTGCACCAATTTTTACTTTTAGACGAAGCCTTTTTAGGTAATAAAATGTTAACATTTTAAAAGACTAAATCATGGTGTACTTTTGCTCTGACATGATTTTTTTTTTACCTTTGTTGAGTTCTGTTATTATTTACAACATTGTGACTTACCTTAGGCCAATATTTTGAACACTATAATATTTACGTAAATTTTATGTCACTTATTGGCTAAAGCCTCATTAAATTCAAACAAAATGCAGATACCAGTTTTTACCTTGATGACTTTAGAACGTTGGATCCCAAGTACCATATTCTTGCATTGGTCTTGATGTGTTGAATTCAATTTCAGCCATGTGATGTCCAAAGAAGGTGCTACAGCAATAGGTATTTGATTGATTTTGACAGATTCAAGAAAATTCCTAGAAAAAAATTCTGAAAGGGATAATTTGGAGACTACTGAAACAATTCTTCAATAATTGCATTCCAATAATCAGTCATTTTATTTGAGTTGAGGGTTTGAGGATCAAGCTTTCGTGGTGTACTTATATATCTATCAATAAATGTTTGGGCTTTTGTATCAAACAAGCAAAGGCAAGACACGGTATTGTTATTTTCTCTTTGCCAGTGACCTTCGGAATGACCAAGCCAACGATGTACTACTACACCAAAGTCATGTCAGAGCTGTTCCTGGATGCCCAGTTTCCAGACACAAAGAATACATTCCGCGGCCTTACAACCATGAAAGATTTCTGGCGGGTAGGTAGATACCAGGCTGCATGCTGACGAGAAGTTTGTCATGACCGAAATTGCAAATCGTATATTAAATTAATTCTAGTTCTGTTTTCAAAAGCTTTTTTGAAAACTCTTCCTCGGTTATTTCCCCCGTCTGCTCAGTTTGCTGAGACCCCGCTGGTCGACGGCCTGTTTTGGGAGAAGTGGTACAATGACGACAACGTCACAAGCGATTCCCTAGGCTACATCTACTACGAGAACAAGCTGCTGGGCGTGCCCCGCATCCGCCAAGTCAAGGTGACCAACGACTCCTGCATCGTCCACACTGACTTCCGCGAGGACATCAGGCAGTGCTACGCCGATTACTCAGAGAGTGTGGAGGACACTCAGGCTTTTGGACTCATGAACGGAACTGCGTAAGATGTCACTGTTAATTGTGTTGAGACAATCGGCCCGTCAATGTCTGAATGTTTTTGGTCCATAAATGATGCGTAATATTCTTGAGACTCAAACATAGACTACTGTACTGCTGTTAGTAACAAAAGTAATAAGAAAGACCTTTTGGAAACACAACCATGTTTTCTGAAATCGAAAAGATACTTGTCTGTTCAGTCACATTTTGAAGCAGAACAAATGTCTTGCCTTGCAGCTGTTAAATATGCTAAATATTTGATGCAACCTTCCTGCCGTAACGCATCATAGGTGGGAACACAGCTCAGAGGAGAGCTTAGACGGCTCCGGCCACGCCGGTAAATTGGCTACCTACAGCGGGGGTGGTTTCTACGTTGACCTCACCCACGACAAGGCAGAGTCCCTGGCCATCATCCAGGAGCTGAAGCAGAACCTGTGGCTGGACCGAGGCACCCGGGCGGTCATCATCGACTTCTCTGTCTACAACGCCAACATCAACCTGTTCTGCATTGTCAGGTGAGAAGTGTGTGCATGAGAATAAGTCTGAATGCTTAATGAAGGTAACAAGGTTCACGGATGCTTCTTGTTAATGGGAGATCACACTCAAATTGTTGGCGGGGAGGCCAAAAAGTTTTCCATGAGGGTTCAAAAACTTGAAATTAGTTTAAAGTAAATTTTATGATTTTTTTGATAGGAGGGGATTTTTATGTGCCTTCAGAGGAAGGAAGAATGTAATAATTAAAAAAAAAAAATTGTCCTGT
The DNA here is from genome assembly GCF_054643075.1 of Acanthaster planci. Taxonomy (NCBI): domain Eukaryota; kingdom Metazoa; phylum Echinodermata; class Asteroidea; order Valvatida; family Acanthasteridae; genus Acanthaster; species Acanthaster planci. The sequence continues at coordinate 6,528,547 of NC_141795.1, forward strand.
CAGTAGAAATAATTTTTTTTTTGAGGGGAAACGGCGGCTTATTGGCCACATCGATTCACCAGGGTTGATACTGTGTGATGCAGCAGAAAGTAGGGGTACTTTTGCATCTGATGGGGTAGGGGTGGGCTTCACCAATTAAAAGCCACCCAGGTTTCCCTAACCTCAAGTCGGTCATTGTCCATTGTAGGCTGGTGGTGGAGTTCCCGCCCACTGGCGGAGCCATCCCCTCCTGGACGTTCCGCACCGTCAAGCTCCTGCGCTACGTGACGGCCTTCGACTACTTCATCATGGCCTGCGAGGGCATCTTTGCCCTGTTCATCCTCTACTACATCGTGGAGGAGATCCTGGAGATCAAGGTTCACCGCCTCTCCTACTTCAAGAGCACCTGGAACTGCTTAGATGTCATCATCATTGTAGTAAGTATTGATTGTGTGGACCTTATGCATGAAGGGAAGAGGGCGCTCTTTGCCCCAATGAGAAGGCAAGTTGACAGCCAATACATTTTACAGACCTACGTGACCACTGTCAAGTGTATTGTATTGGCTTTGTGCATGATGCAAAGAGGGCGCTCTTAAGTCCAACCAGGAATGCAAGCGTCGTTCATTCCTATAATAACTTTTCACCAAGTATTTTCATTCATTCGAATAACAGTGGATAGTGGTAGCACAAAATAGCCTCTTACGATGTGGCCTGGACTATAAAATTTGGTTTCACGGATGCTTGAGTTGAATAGTTGTCACCTTTTAGAGGACTCAGGACTGCTAGGGATAATCAGTGAAACAACAGTGTTACTTGGACATGCACCTGACCGACGATGCTCTGCTAAACCTTTTGTCAGGTGTCGGTCCTGTGCATGGCCTTCTATGTTTACCGAGCCATGAGAGTGGACGAGATGATTGAAGACCTTCTGAGCCGGCCTGACCAGTACGCTGACTTCGAGTTCCTGGGCTACTGCCAGTCCATCTTCAACAATGTGATCGCCGTGGCTGTCTTCCTGGCTTGGATCAAGGTAAGGGGTCAAAGGTCAAACCTCATCCAGTTGGTAATAGCCTCGGTCCAGTGATTACAGCGGAGTTGGGTTGAATGCTGAGGGATGGAGCTGGACAGGAGTAGAACATTCTTCCCCAAGCAAAGTCAAGGCTGGTTGGTTCAGTTTGTAGAACATCCTGAATATCAGTCAGTATACTCCAGGTTCAGTTTGTTTTCAAAAGTGAGTAAACATTTTTACATAATTGTGCCAAAACATACAAAATAAGTCCAACATACCCCAAAAATGAAAAAAAAAAGGTTAGATAATAAACATTTTTTGGCCCATGTAGCTAGCTGCTTGATAGTGGAGAATCCTTTTTGTGTTGTGGCATGGTACCAACAGGTGTTTAAGTACATCAGTTTCAACAAGACCATGAACCAGCTGTCCTCCACCCTGTCCAAGTGCGCCAAGGATGTGGGCGGCTTCACCATCATGTTCTTCATCATCTTTTTGGCCTACGCCCAGTTTGGCTACCTGGTGTTTGGTACCCAGATCAAGGACTTCAGCAGCATCTACGACTGCATGTAAGTGAAAGACAAGGCATCAGGCTCTTATTGCCTTCTTGCGTACACTGTAGAGGGCGCTATGCAGTATATTTCCAACAGCCAAGTGCTTAAGTAGAGCTGATGGCATGTAAATACCAGTTTTGACACACTTGAATATACTCCTGATACATAGATGCTGTAGTTATCCCAAAGAAATACTCAAGGACTCAAGTTTAATTTGGACTTTGTTGTATCTCTGCCAGTTTCACCTTGTTCCGCATCGTTCTGGGTGACTTTAACTTCCATGAGCTGGAGGAAGCCAACCGTGTCCTGGGCCCCATCTTCTTCATGACTTATGTGTTTGTGGTCTTCTTTGTTCTGCTGGTGAGTACCTTCTTGATTAATGGCCATTATTGCCAGCAAAGCGCAGGGTCGTCGTCGTGGCCTATTTGAGCAGTGTCAGTCCAGACTACTGTGGCAACTAATTGAAAGCGGCCACCAAGCCGTGACAGCCTCCTTGCAGTTGCTGTTGCTTGGCTGGGTTTGCGGCTTCATCATAGCAGCCGTCTGACTGTTGTAAAAGACGAAACTGTTGTGGTAAAAGTGGCCCTGGAGGCTACCTTCCTGTCTTGGCCTCTTGGCGTGTTTGGCCACACGCCTTGTGGCCTTTTGGGGTCATCCGTCATGCTGACAATGCTTTGACATCTGTAGCCTCCCAAATAATAATGTATTACAGTTTCTTAAAAACAAAATCTTTGTGTCTTGCAGAACATGTTCTTGGCTATCATCAATGATACGTACAGCGAGGTCAAAGCGGACATCGCCAACCAGAAGTCGGAGTTTGAGATCACCGACTACTTCAAAAAGGGCTACGAGAAGATGGTGGGCAAGCTGAACTTCAAGCGGGACAAGATTGCCGACATCCAGGAAGCGTTGGCACACGCCGACGCCAACGCTGACCAGCATCTGGACTTTGACGAATGGCGCCACGAGTTGAAATGGTAAGACCAAGGCTCTGGAGAATTCCATCTCACCAAATCCCTGAAAAGTAAAGCTGTTCTATATTCCTCACCTTCTAGAACTGATTACTAGAGCTTTATTGGTACCTGGTTTTTATGGCTTGGGTCAGTCTCTCATCAGCGTTTGTAACTAACATTTCCTCTATTCGTCCGCCCTAAGGAAAGTCAACTTTTGTGATAAAATGAACTTCCAAGAACCGGTGCTCAAATCTAGTCCTCTCTCTCAATTGCAACTTGATTGATTTGTATTTGATTCCTTTATTTTCCCGTTCCAGTCGTGGGCATGCCGATGCTGAAATTGAGGCAGTGTTTGCCAAGTACGATGTGGACGGTGACCGCATCCTGGACGCCGAGGAGCAGATGAAGATGGCCGCCGATCTGGAAGGACAGAAGGTACATAGGAGCCATTTGACAAATCTTGGATTCGTCTTTGGCTTTGCCTTCGTCTCTGACCGAAGAAATATTTAGAAGTCTTCAAAGGCCAAGCAAATTCAAACGATAGTGTACTTTTGATATTCCCATAGCAGAGCTAATATCAATTTTTACCCAGAGTCTCAAAGAGGGGTGCCCAAAATGTCCTGACTTTATGTCAATATATCCTCGGCACAATCTGAATGAGCTTACACACTTTCATTTGGACAAATGGTCCGAAAACGTCTGGTGTGAGACCACAAGAATAGCTCTAGAAGCTTTCTTGCTAGGAACCATCTTGAATTCTCCCTACTTCACGGTGGTGGAATGTAACCCTGTTCGCTAAGAGACCAGTGGTGATAAGCGTACACCATTGAAATGCTTCGGAGGTTGTACATATAGCAGAGGAGTGGTGGAATCAACAGCAGATATTTTGTTCTGTAACTTTCAGTGAGTAACAAACCCCAAGTAAGCTAGCAGTTCTTGGGCTCTACCATCCTCTGTCCTTCGCAATACTTCCAAACCTGGGTTTGAAGGACCTCGGAATGTGAGACCTGCTCTCACCTAGAGGGTAATGTCTTCATGCTTTCTTGCACCTTTGCGTTAGACTGACCTGAACAACCAGTTGGCCGAGCTGGAGGAAGCCCAGATGGTAAGCTCTAACCGACCCCAGACGGCTGGTCGGAGCAAGAGCCGGGTCAGCTTCAACGACGGACTAGACAGCGATGACGAGGATTCCCACAGCGGAGGGGGTCGCGGAGGGGTCAGCGGTGTCTCCTACGAGGAGTTTGTCGTGTAAGTCAAGCAAGAGTAAGACAACTTTGACCTATAGAGGGACGCAAACCAGAGACCCTTGGCCAAGTTTTATTCATGAACCTCACAGGGTGGTTTGATCATCCTTGCAAATTTCAGGCTGAGCCGGCGTGTGGACCGTATGGAGCACTCCATCGGCAGTATCGTCTCCAAGATCGACGCCGTGCTGGTCAAGCTGGAAGCCATGGAGCGGGCCAAGCTGAAACGCCGTGAGACCATGGGCAAACTGCTGGACAGCATCACAGAGGTACAGGCTGGCGATTGAATCCCCACCCCAAATCCCCAACTCAAGACAGTATCGTAAGCCTGTAGAATCCATTGAGATGTCACCAAAGTTGTCTTGAAGAACTTTCAGTTCATTTTCAGTTTAAATGTCATTGATGATTTGATTTGAGCGTTAGACTCCTCCAGACAAAACACGAGAATATAATGTAAATATTCATAAGGCAACTTGTCATTGATTATTGTCTTATAATTATACATTTTATGGAGAACCGAGTGGGGCAAAGTAACAAAAACCTTTACAAAGCAGAAACCACTTACCAGTTAAAATGTCATGTGAAGTGCATTGCTAGGACTGGTTCTCTGCAGATTTTCGCTTACCAGATAGATTTGTTTAGCAGTGTTCTATGCTTAGAGACACAGTGAATGTGAGATGGAGGTTGTTTATGTGTGTTTTGCATTTCCCTCCATTTTTGTTGGTCGTTCCTTTTGCTCATTGTCTTGACCAATGTTGCTTGTGTATCACGCATGCCTAACCTCCAAAGGAGAAAGAAATTAAGCAAGCCTATAAGACCACTATGGGCTTGCCTTCCCGGTCAGGTTCCTCGGCTTCTGCCTATAGCGACTACGACGAGGTATATCATATGTTAATCAGTGCACCGTTCCTAACGGCACCACGTTACTGAGTAATCAAATGCCTCCGTGTTGGCATTCTTCTGCACCATGTCAAGCATGAGAAATATTTTGTTTCCGTTTATCATCTCTTGATCAATTCTCTTGAAATTTCTAAGCGTTATGCAACAGAATAATGTATCATTCACGGTTTGGTTTGCCTTTTTTTCCTTTTTGTTGTGCAGTGAGCTTGTATCCAGTGTGTGCACTTTTTCTAATGTCTTCACTTTTGAAAGTAAATTTCCTGCTTAATATTTTTAGTCCCAATTCTCTGATCAACCTGCACTTGTTTATAACCCATGTCTGACTTTGATTTGCTCAACTCTGTGGCTTTGGTAAACACGGAGCTCGGTTGCCACAGTCATCATGCTATGTTTGCAGTGTTCGATTTGATACAAAAATTCTGCACCAGCCTTTCTGACTGTGAGTTGTGGATACACAGTGCGTTCCGAAACAAGCTTTAGCAGAAATGCCCTGCTTATGTATGAAATAAGATAACAGACTTGGCTATTGATAACAACAGACAATACTTACAAAAAAAACGGAGAAAAAAGCTCACGTCATTTACAAAGTCCAACTGAACGTGATGAACAAAGTCAATAAATTATAAGTCACTGTAAAGATTTTTTTTTTTACAAACTTTTAACTGGCCTTATCACCAATTTTAAATCAAGAGTGAGGCACCCATGTGTTCCGATGGGTAGTTCTGAGATATATATGAAAAGTAATGTTAGTTTTATTGCCCAAATGACTAATATTTTACAAAGTGAGGCTAGAACTCTCATTGTAGTGAAATAGCCAGGCTCCTTCCCATTTCAGAGTGATCGGTGAATAAAGATGATTTGGACCATGTATGTGATAATTCATGATCCGACTTTTTTCTTGTCGCATCCCAGGATGAGAGCGGCGGGGGTAACGTGAAACGAGAGCAGATGGAACGCCTGGTCCGCGAGGAGCTGGAACGCTGGGACTCGGACGCTTCATTCTCTCAGACCACCGGGCGGGCGGCTAGCCGTGGGGGCAGTGCCCAGCGCTCTCGCCCTGGTAGCTCCGGATCCCAGAGACTCAGCCTTGGGGTAGGTGCCCAAGAAATCCTGTCCAGTGCTCTTCATTTTAGCGGCTGGCCCACACAGTCCTTGAAAGCAACCAAGAACGAGATTTTTGTGACATGAGATCAAAATATTTGCACTGTAAATGTGCAGAAGTGCATTTCACGTCAAGTGAAACACACCGTAGATGTTTTGTGACGTCAATTTCACTGGGCGTTCACATTCACCTGAAGTATAAACCATCCTTTATTGTAGTTACTTCAGAACTCTTCAGAGGCTAAGCAGCATCTCTACACCATTCAGCAGTACCAGTACACCATCGTTAAGTTTCTTGCTTGTAACTTTTAAACAGTAGCCAGAGTTCCAGCTGAAAGTTTTTTGCAGTGACTTGCTTTTTTTATACAGGGCTGAAAACAGGTTTTTTTTCTGGCCAATTGCTCGAGATTATTGCCAGAGTTTGGAAATATTCCCTATTTAGCGACAGTGATGACTGACAACTAGAAGCCTGACTCCATAGCTTTCTTGCGATTCAATGTTTCTGGCATGGTTTCCTCCCTTTTGTCCAGAATGCCAGCAGAAGTTCAACCAGTTTGTCCAGGGATGCCAAAAGTCGCCAGTCTGAGGTACTCGTCTAACTCGGAACATACCTGGGACTAGACTTAGCTGCTAATGTTGACTACAACCTTCACGTTTTCTTTCCAGAGTGTCCAACTTTAAGTCAACAACATCTGTTTGCAGTGAACTCCTTTGCACAATTTTCAAACACACTTATTTACACACTGATTGTGTTATGTGAGACACAAAATGCGTTTTACACGGATGTTCTTTTTGGTTGCATTTTTAGACATTTTGAAAACTGATACAGTGCATTGTCAATTCTTTAGTTTTAAGTCAGAGAGTGAAACGAGTGAGTTGTAATTGTAATTAAGTGTATAAGTAACTTTTTGTATATGTCATGTATTGGAATATAATAGCTGTTGTCATTTTTAAACCAGCCATTTTGTTTCCCAGAATGCACCTTTGCAGTGAGTGTCAAAAACTGCACTCGTTTTCAAACTGTACATTGATTTGGACACCCTCCCAAAAACTCATGTTATTCTTTCCCAACCTTCCTCCGACACGCTGGCTGGAAAGGTGACCTCCCCAGTGAGTCGGGCCCCATCCACCACCTCCCGACAATCCTCCATGTCCCCTCGCCCCCAGACCAATGTGTCTCAGGTGTTGGTGGATGTGGACGTCAATGTAAGTTGGGTTTGCAGTGTCGTGACGTTACCAAAAGTTTCCCTTCTGCTGTTCTGGTAATTGGAATATTTCTTGATATTCCAATTCCCAATCCAATCAATCAGCACCCCAGAACAGTTGTTTCTTGAGTGACATCTTCAGTGTAAATGAAAAGTTCTGATGGAGACTGATCTGAGAATCACATTTAACCTTGAAGTCAGGAATCACATTTAACCTTGAAGTCAGGAATCACATTTAACCTTGAAGTCAGGAATCACATTTAACCTTGAAGTCAGGAATTTCCCAGGAAAAGTTGCCTATAATACTTGAACTGACTTACGAGCACTTAATGTAATGCGTAAAGTATACTTCCCTTATGTCTCCTACTTGTCTAAAATGTTTTGTTTTCTATAGTTTTGAGATCAGGTTGTTTGTTCAGATCATCAGAGATGTTTTGGTTGATTGTGTATGATTAAAATGTTCTACCATTAAGGTTTTTCATATTTTAACTCACAAATCACCAAGACAGGTAAGACATGTTTGACAAATGTACACCAGCATTGTACAACTCTGGCCTTGTACAAACTTCCAATTTTTCCAATTATGTTAATCATATCTTAACTGAGGTGCATAGACTAGGTGTAGACGCCATAACTGCGGTGTACAACTACAATTGAGGTGTAGACGCTGTAACTGCGGTGGCGCCGCACTCACACGCACATTTTTCAGCTTGACGCGAGCGTGCATTTGGCAAATCACGACATCCTATTGGTCAAAGAGGCATGGAAAGTGCGCATACCACCTCTCCACGAGCGTTGCACCACTGCAGTTTTGGCTTCTAATTCTGGTCAAATGCCGAATTACCGTATATGTAGCTTGAATTGAGAGCAGGAAAAAAGTTCCTCAATACCATATCCGTCCTACTTCTTGATTACAAATTTCAAATCTAAGGCTCCTTATGATGACGACGATGAAGTGTTTGAGAAGGTCCGCGCTGCCAGCGTAGCCAGATCAGAGGCTGCCTCGCGGGCGGCGTCCGGTGCAGCCTCTAGGGCCACGTCCATTGCCGAGTCCCGAGCCGAGTCCAGGACCACGTCGGGGGCGGCCTCTAGGGCCACATCAGGGGCGGCTTCTAGGGCCACCTCTGTTGCCTCGTCTCGAGCGGCATCCTCCGTCTCCGATGCTACCTCCGGTACCTCCCGTCCCTCCACTAGAAACTTCAGCCCTCGATCTGACTCTGTTCTCTCCAGCGTGAGTTGAGGGACCCACGATGTGGTCCAACAAGCTCTTGACTCAGAGGGCCATTCTTGAATGCGCTCAAGTTCCGACATGATTCTAATCTTTTTGTAGTGCTGGCTGTAGTGAATGCATTAGGTTGATTGCATACTTCACAAAAAGCAACCTTGACTAAAAATGACCAAGAAGAAAAAGTTGGAAAATGTCAATTTGTTTCATTTTAGAAGTCGTCAAACGCGTTCTTCTGAATGACCCTCTGAATTTTTCAGTTTGAGAGAATTGCGTAGGAAGCACCGTATGGTTTGAATGTTGCAAATGTAGTCCCTTAGTGTGTACTAATGAATTGGTGTTTGTTTTGTTACAGGTTTTGGAAAGTTTTCACGGTTGTTTGCCTTGACTGAGTGTGTTGTTGCACATTTCTTCCGGATTTTGAAGTAGCAGGATAACGCTTACTTTTATTCTAACCCAATTTGTATCACGGGTCTGATGAAATGATCAATTCGATTGATCAGTTGTGTTAAGCATATACACATGTATTAAATGTACGAAATTGCCAGATATACCAAATTTTATTTTGTACATCCAGCAAGCAATACTCGGCAGTGATCATTACTTGCCGAGTGATGCTGTAGAGTTTGGTGTGGAGTAAGATTTGATTCACACTAGTGTGGATTGATAACTGTTTGTGGGATGCTCACTAACAAGTCTGCCTCTCAGTATACACTCTCTTGATTCAAAGTGTCAACTTTTTTCCCTTTTGTGGTACTTGCCTGCAAATAGACATCTTCTGTTGGAGACGATGCTTAGTAAGTCAATCAGAGCTTGGATGACTCCTAATTTTTTACCTTTGTTTAATCAGACATTGCATTTTGTTCACAGTAATTTGAGTTTGTTTATGCCAATCCGATTACAGATTCAATGCCTCAACATTTGCCCCTGTCTGTCCAGGTCTTGCACCCCATCTCGTTCCTCCAACAGCGTGAATACCAACCAGCATTTCAAAGAATTCCCTATATTTGTTTGGATCCCTAATAGTGAGCAAGTGTTTTCCCCCAATGATGGTAACAAGAATGCTTATTCATTCTTTTCTGTAGGATTCCCACAACATATCAACGAGCAATGTCTAAAGCAATGATAACCTCAGCAGATGAGCTGAAACAAGGCAGGAAAGCACTTCAAAACATCGCCAAACTTAGACTTATAATGAGAGGATATTGTACTATACTTCATGGTTACAACACTGCTGGTACCTGTCTAGCATTGCAATCTGTTGGAGTGAGCTACAGTGACACGTGGTACCAGACCAAATAGCACACTGCATGAACATCTTCAAGACATGGCAATTCACTGTAAAATTGATCGAAACATTTACAAATTTTTCACAGTCATTTAATATTCACATGTTTATTACCAACCAGATCAAAGTAACACGACACAAATTACTAACAAATTATATACATGTTCATTGGTAAATATTGTGAATACATAGGCTTGCTGTTGTAGTTACGCCAGAACAAGATTTGTGATTTGCGAGTGTTGTAACAAAACTTAGTGTTGTAACAAACTGTGCAACAAAGAAAGCTTGAACTCTGAAGTGAATTTTAGGATAACTTTCTCAGGAAAAGGTGTAAAATTTCTTCAAAAACAAACAACCGGGTCTGTGAATAAGTACCATGTTATTTAGTGAATCCCAAGAAAAAAGTCCAATTTGATTGATATACCATGTTCTGATGGTAGTTGATATTCACAACTATCTTTATAGCGGCAGTTTATGTTGTAGGAAAAAAAAAGCAAAAAGTGCCTTTCAGTGTTGTGAATTTTAAAACATCTGTGATTTACTCAAGTGCCTTGAGTTGGTAGCCTTGAAATAAAAACTGTCCTAGCACTTTTATGTGAGATTTTATGACATTCTGGAGTACTTAAATTTGAGCCTTAACCAAAGCTTGCACCACCAATTTAACTTAAAAAAGACTTTGCATGTGAACCATAAAAGTATTTTCACATTTGCTAGTTTTCGTTTGTTTACCTTTTGTGTGCACTCAAAATTCATCCCCTCATCCAAAGTACTTGGTAAAATTGACATAGTTATACAGGGTCTTGTTATTTCTAATTACATCTGTAAATTCACTTTTCATCTGAAATCCTCATTTCTCTTCCAGTTTAGTTCTTTTAATTTGTGCCTTAAAACGTAAATGTTGAAATGCTTTTTGTTGTATTCAAGATTTGCTTTAAAAGTTCTTCAATTTCCACTTGTCCTTAACAAGAAACATACATGTACTTTGTATATATTGTAGAAAATGAGTCAGATAGTGGCGAATTCTAGACAGAAGACAGAATTTTATTTATATTTTATTTATCTTGTAAATACTTTCTGGAGTCTTGCTTTTCCTGTTTCAAAATTAACGCCTCCTGTTCATATTTTCTAATTTATTTTACCTATCAGTATCTCTAAGGCTATCTAGTTTTCTTTCTCTCCTTGCATTCTGCATTGTATTCAGTGAGAAGTTTTAGACCAGACTTGTCCATCTTGCATAAGCGTTATTATCTCAAAAGGTCAATTTGATCTTTAATTTGGCCGTTCAGAAGATGAACAAGAAATACAATATGTAAAAATATCAGTGTTACTTTTCTGGTCTTTCAGTGAAAACGTCTCTTCTGCATTTGCCTTAGATTGTCCTCTGCAGTTCAGATTTTTTATCTCCAAAAAAAGTAAAAGAAGAAAATGCTCCAGTTTTCTCCACAAAACTGATATCTAAATTTCCATTTCTTGAAGTGTTTCCTCCTTCGAATTTAATGCTGTTCTTTTATTTGATCAAGTGTTGGACAAAGCTTGTACTACTTTTGTGCCTTCAACATTATATTTTTCGTACTTCAAATTTTTGAATTGAAATATTGCACATTTCACCTTGAGAAGAACAAATCCCAAAAGTATGTGTGCCTTTAAAAAAATGTTTCTTGATGGTGGAAATAACTTTAATGCTTCAAAACTAGACCAATAATAATTTGACCCTTGAAGTGATGCGATGGCATTGTTCTTTTATCCCAGCAGACTGCTATATTTAATATTGAACCTGAACAAAAATATTTTTTGGAGTGTTTCCTTTTAGAAATGCAGAGCATCAGACATTTCGATATAAATCCCTCTTTTTGTTCTGGTTTAAAGTTTTAATTAAGTTTGAGATGTTGGATGAGAGAAAGAGTGACACTAGAAAATTCTATAAAATGGGAAAACCTTTGTTTAATTTTTTTCCTTGACTGCCTTTGATAAGTTGTAATGAAACAGCATGTCATTTTCCAAAAATGATTAACAGCAGTATTTCAAATTTCAAAATAATGATCAAGTTACAAATAGAAGTTGAAATAATTATTAATTATGCTATCATAGTTTCTTTTGGGGGGGGGTGTTTCTCTTATTCGCAGTGCCCTGAAGTGTTCAGTCCAAAACAAACCCACTGTTTACTGAAATGATTAATCTCTTTATCATAACATTGAACTGTTAACATTTTAATGAAATTCTCAACTAATACATTCATGTAATGTAATGTAGTGGACAGTAAAGAAGGTACATAGCTGCTTAACTAATGTAGAAATCTCTTCATTAACTTGCCATATAGCTGTTGTTGCATGTACCTACCTACTTTGTTGTGTATGAATTTGATTGTCATTGATTTCAAGGTCACGTTCATTAGATTTGTGTGCTGTATACATATATATATTTACATAATTGAAGAGAGACTGTATTCTGATTGCAACAATCTTTGTTCTTGGCTGGAAGATGCACCTTCCAGTTTTTCAAAGTTATCCTTTTGCGTCACTTACAAAATCACAGGAAGAGATGTGAAATAATGGACAATTCTTTTCCTCTCTGGATTTATTAAACTGAAAATTTGTGGACATGCCCAGAGGAAGGTCTTACTTCACACATAAGTGAGCCAAGCTGTTACAGTTGGAGAACCAGTCACCTGTCAGTGTCATTTACATAGCATTTTGGCTGGTAACTGCCATTACTAACTGTAAGTGGCATCTCCAGGAATTTAACATTGTAAAACCAGGAATGGTTTTCAGACAAACAGTGATTGATTTCTCTTTTGACTTACTTGTCTTTTTGGTGCATCTTCACAGCTTGAAACAAGGAGCCTTTATTAATAGATGTGTTAAAATGTATTATGAAATAATATAGTTGGTAAATGTCAGGCTAGTGTACTGAAAACAGACTTACAACCCATCCAATTTGCAGTAGTTGTGTATGGATTTTCCATACAGTGAACAAAAAGTGAACAAAAATCAGTTTTAGCATTTAGACACAAACTTCTGTTTATTTTTCGATGTACATTTCTTGAAAGTAGAACACATGGTCTTTGTTTTATTGCTGGCGGTTTCCGAAGGATGTTCCAATAATGAAGGGGGTTTGTTTCTGATAAAGATATTTTGAGGCATTTCAGAAATCATTTTTAAAAAAATATTATCCTGTAGACAGCATTTTACATCTTAATCCACATTTTAAGCAGCATACAATCCAGGGTGTATAATTTCATTTATCATCGGTTCCACCAACAGAAATACTTTGCCAGCCAAAAACTTTAATATCCCAACTTTGGCGTTGTAAAAAAAAAAAGAGAAAATGGTTGTGATTTGGAAATCTACTGACATAGAAATGGATGGAGTTGTAATAAAACATTGACCAGTTGTGATAGTATTTTGAGTTCTTGCTGTTTACGTATTTTCAGTTTTGTAATTTATTTTGAAGGGGCATGCTTTTGCAAAAATGCCAATGACCAGTAGAACGTTTATGTTTCAGAAAAAAAGGAATGCTGTAGAAATCCCCGTGGACCCACCCCACTTGAAAAGTAATGACAGAATCAGCTTGTGTCAAGGTAAACTGTAAAATGGCGCTGAAATCCCCTCCCCCAACTGAAGTGAATGTTGCTAGCTGTGCTGGTACATAATGTCCAGATGCAGTCGTTTCTGAACACCAGCCTGTGATGACTGAAGCACACGTACTGCCCTCGGGACTCCCAAAATGTAGAGAAACATGGACGATATAACTGTGAGAACATTCTGTCAAGTTACAGATACAATTTTGTTCAAATAAACTCGGATTTGGTTTGTGGTCAATTCTTTTTGTAGCCAACTCCTGAGTCAACTTGGTCCCACATCAATCTCACCCAGACTGATGAATAACATTACGTTTGCTCCGCCCCAGCTCCTTTCCAAAATTTAACCCAGCTACGAGGACGTGCGCCCTCTATTGACATTTTTCTAATCATCATGGCGGCCCCCGGAGGTATCGATTTGGAGCTTAAGAAGGTAAATCCATCAAATGTCATATTGTCCCCTTTCCATTCAGTATCTATGACAGAAATCGAACGTAACGTAGTCTAATATATGCTGTAGACTTTGTTTACAATTTGATTCAAATGTTAGTCGTCTTTAAATGATTAAATTAGGTTTTCGTAGGCATAGTATAACCTAGTAAAACTGCTCGACCTATGAGCTATAAAAAAGGAGTCACACACACGTTGGCCCAGCAAACTTGTAGGAAAACACTTAACGTTAGATTTTTCCGAGCAATAGGGTTTGTGTTAGTATTATGCTTTCTTTCCCAAATATGCTTAGGCCTTTCATGCTTATGATATCACATTGATTGCATATGAAACAGAAAAGATGAAACATGTCGAATGAAGAACACAGATTTACACAATACGCACAAGCCTTCACAAATTATATTTACCATGCCAACCAACCGCCAGGCATTCCAGGAGCTACAGATTAAGATGATTGACACCTCCCAGCAACTGAAGATAGCCGACGCCCAGATTGATCAGCTCAAGAGGCAGAAGGACCACGCCCGCCTGACAGACAAGGAAATCTCGCAGCTTCCGGCCAACACAAGGGTCTACGAAGGTGTCGGACGAATGTGAGTAGAAAGAGATCCCACCCAACTCCATGAAAAATTTTGGCTTTGAACCTTAGTGAATCCACGGAAAGTCAGCAAGTGTGTAGGATTGGTTGAGGAGGTAAAACATAGTGGCTAGGGTAAGTGTGGGAATTTTCGACCAGGAGGAGAATTTGACCAAATGGATTCAAAAACTACACAGCTGGTCGAATTTCGTGATTTTCTTATGTGGTCCAATACCCCCACCTTTACCCTAATTTTTTTGTATGGGATTGCAGAGCGTGAAATTAGAGTTGAACATCGGACATTTTCGGAGCACTTATTGTGTTTGTCTGAACAAAATCAAAGATGCTCAGACAAATTGTCTGACCAACATATCAATAACAGCTCTTAAAATATCAACACAATATATGGGATTAAGGCGTCCGATTTATTATTAGTTTTGTGTTAGAATTACGCTAGTTACGCCCAAGGCATTCATCAGGGCTGATCGCTCATCACCGGCCCATGTCACCCAGCGCCATGCGTGTATGTACCTATATACTTTACTTGTACAGACATGAAATTGCCCCATAATTCTTTGCGCTTTGTCAACATCAATGTTTCCCTATCACAGTGGTGAAAACACATGCGCAAAGCTCTATGCATTAAATGAACCTGCTCTGGTTCCCGCCTCGTCGCACCCATGTAAAAGAATGCATGATGGAACTGTAGCTATCGGTACCAGTCTGTACTGTACAGTAGCACTCTTCATTGGCTGTACATGTTGCAAATGCAAAAGGTTACATTACAACTCTACCTTGTATTTAATAATGTAATGGCAGAACAAACTTGATTGTGTTATGACATTTTGTCCGAGCATGAGCACTTTTTTGGTCTAATTTTGCACTCTAGAATGGAATGTCTCTTGAAAATTGCAACTTTATAAGTATGACGTTCCTTGTTGACTGCAACGGCAGATTATTAGAAATATCAAGATAGTTTCCAGTAAAAATGTCTCTGGTATTAGAGTTGTTATTCCACAACTGTGACATTTGCCCAACTATAGTTGAGACCGTCCTAACTACAGTGTGACAGTTGGGCCAGCCAAACTTTAGCACGGAGCACCAGTAGTGTAACGTCAGTCGTTTTGTTTATGTTGGTAGTTCATGCAAAGAGAGTGTTCTTTCTACTGCCCAATGGGCATATTTTGAATGATTTCTGTTTGGGTTTAAGCTGCAAAAGGGAAGTTGAGATATACTCTGTACAAATTTGCCGACTATAATAGTTGAGCCAGCTCCACTACAGCACTACAGTTGGGAGTGTCCCGACTATTGTTGGAACAGATGCTATAATACAGACAGACAGACAGCCCACCCGCCCGACAGACAGACAGACACCATACTTGAAGCCCAACAATAAGAGCCATTGTATGTAGCCATGTGGCTCATCTGTCTTTATACATTGCAGTTTCATCCATATTTTGGATATTTTGGTCAATCTGGGCCTGCTTTGTATAAGTATATTAGAGATAAGTTTGATCCAATAACAGATGCAGACACAGCAACATGTGATACTGTGAGTTCCAATCAGAACCATACCTTCTCTTATGAGAATTGCGTTATTACTTCTGTCATTCCACAGTCTTGTGAGATGTGAGAAACTGACAAATGAAAACATCCAAGGAGTACACCGAGCCTTTGCTCTTTAAACTTCACAGCCCTTTAGAAATTTCTCTTTTGTTATAAAATACGTGATCGATTGATAAAAGATGTGACCTCTGTGGAGAGGCATTTTATTTGCATGACTTGGAATCCATGTGGTGTAAGATAAATGGTTGCATGTTGCAAGCAGGCTTTCATCCAGGACGGAAACTCTACACATATCTGCCTGCCCCTTCCCAGCCAAGCTTAAAACCTGGGGAGGCCTCTTCCAGGAAACTTGTTGAAATGATTGCCTTCAATCTGTTCTTAGGCCATGTTTTCACTATACCCAATATTTTGAATGGAGTTTGAAGACTTGATCGCCTGTGCTCAAGATTTCATATGCAACAAATTAGGGCTTGTAAATTTTGAACAAGCAAAGAATGCCTGTTCCAATTTGGTTTTGCCAGTCCTTAACCCTAACAGTCCTCCAACAAGTGAAGGATTGAGGAGTGTTAGGGTTAAGACAGGTGGTTAGATGAGACACTGTTGCAATGTCCAGCTTATTCTGCAAAACGAAGGGAAAACATAACATAAGTCCTATGCTATCCTAATGTGCATTTTTTTCCAAAGTACTTCCATCTTTGAAACGTCCTTGTCAAGTTGTATACAGTTTCATTGTGTGTATTAATAAGCAAAAAGCCCATGCCTTAAAAACATTGAAAAGGAAAAAAAGAGAACCATGAGACTAGAAGAAATAACCTACCAGTACTTTATCCAGGATTTGTGGAAACATGGCACCATACATGTACAACTTTTACACCAACAAGCAATGTTAGGAACTAGTTCTAGGATTTAAACAGATGATTCACTAATCTTCCAAATATCAAAAGACTTTGATGACACAGTGTGTCTGTCACAGTCTAGTCCAAATGTCACCGACGTCAACTGGTACCCATGCACAATCACTGCAGGTTCTAAGAACTCTTAACTTTTACTGTCTGAGGCGAAGTAGAAAGTCTGTGACCAAGACTCTGCAAAGAAGTCTGGATCATCATTTTAATGGCTCTAAGATCTAGGGCCCGTCCACTAACTAGAATTTCTTCTCCATTTCTTCCCCCTTTTCCTTCTTTGCCCCTCCCGCGCTCCTCCCCGGGTATTTTGCCCTAAAAAACACTCTTGCTCTGTTGTAATTGAGGCCTTGAATAGAATTATTCAAGTGGAACTTTGGAGGTGAGATGAAAGGGTTGAACATTGCGTTATGATAGATGTAGAGTTTGCAGGGGTGAGCTCTGTGCAGAAAGGGTTAGCTTGCGTGGAGTTGTTTGTTTAGTGTCAAGTTCACCAAGGGCGAGTTGACCAGCATTCACGTCACACTCCACAAATGCAGCTGGCTCCATTGGAAGCCGTGCATCGGAAGTTGCAATTTGCCAAAAAGGCTACCATGTCCCGATTTCAACTCAACCTGTCGACAATGGAAATCTAAAAGCCCTTGTTTGTCAAGTTACGTGGGCAGGAAGTCGGAAATGCAGGAAGAATTAACAGCTGGAGGAAAGCCAACTTGTGGACAGAGGCCGTCAAAGTCATGATACGACATGGAGGATGACAGGGGACGGCTTCTAAAATTATGAACTTGATGGTTGTCGACCCAATGGTGACATTGGAATGTTTTCACCCTAACCCCCAGGCCCTTTTGGCTAGGGATCCTCCTCAGTCCTCCAGAATCCTCCAATTTTGGGGGTGAAATCCTCCAAAATTTCTTGAAAATGTTACTTAGAGGTGTGCCTACTACCTCAATCCTTCCAAATCCTTTGGCCATTCCTGTCCTTATGTTGAGACAGTGTGAATGGCGTTCTTGAGCAGTGCGGTCGGTTTAAAAGAAATACTGGGCTGAATTTATGCATGACTAAGCAAAAACAACACAAGGTCTAACCCATGACCTTCTCTCATGGCATCCTTTGTAATATGCCATACACTTTTGCCATTCACCCTCAATCCTCCAAAACCACCCAAAGGATTTTGGAGGATTGAGGAGGGTTAGGGTTAATATCCCACAGATCCAATGCCCTACTTCATGCTTTACAGTGCTAAAGGTTTAATAATTTCCTTGACTTAACACCGCCCCCCTGGAAGAAAAAGCTTAAAGCTCCAACTTTGTGGAAGAGGGGATTTATTCTTGACCATCATAAGTTAGTGAGTCTGTGTGCCCAAACCGTCTTTCCTGTGAATGGACGTGCCACGATACTATATGTTTAATACTTCTGGCTTTATTCTCATTGGGAACAAGTTGTTTTCCAAGTGAAGCCTACCCTAATTCCCAGCAGAGCATTCCATGTGGTTCTTCTGCACTATTAAAAAAAATGCTGTGATGTAACTGCTGCAACATTCCATTGCTAATTTTAATTGAAGTCCATCCTTATTTTTGTCTTGTTTGGTGCTCCTTATTTTGACAGGTTTCTTCTGCAGGATATTGCCAAAGTCAGGGAAGCGTTGGACGGCAGGGTCCAGACAGCTGACGATAAGATCAAGAAGTTACAGGTAGTTTGACACTTAGATTGATCCCCACTTTGCCCAGCTTCTTCAGTGATTGTTTAAAATCTGCTCACATGAAACTAAGGTTTAGAAAAGCTGAAAGTTGGTTTTAAGGTCCAATGTTAAAGTTTTTGTTTGATAAGACATTAATATGTTTTATTTGCAGAACATGTGAAATTTGAGGCAATGATAGCCTTTGCGTTTTTAATCTTGTTTAAACAAACACCACACATGTATGTAAACAAACACTAAATTAGGCAGTGACTTTGTTGAAATGAATAAAATCCTGAAGTTTGATATTTTGTCCTTCCGTACTGTGACGGCAATGCTTGTTAGCACCAGATTTTTGCAATAGTGAGTCACCGGTATAAATGAAGTATCCCAACAATTGTTAATATTTGTATTGCCCCAATCCCAAAGTATTTCCCAAGAAAATGAAATAAATGCATTACCAGCTTCTTTTCCTACCTTTTTTAACATTTTAAACACGAAAATGATAGAATCCAAGGAAAAAACCTCGGTAAAATTTTGATAATCAAAGACAGATATCACTAATGGTCATTTATGTCAGGAGGGATAGTCACTAGTTCTACCTAGGCTGCCTACAGCTTATGTCGTTTCTTTTTGTAACCCTGAATTTGCTCATTTCTTGCAGAACAACAAGGCCTACTTGGAGCGAACCCTCAAGGAAAGTGAGACTAACCTGAGAGAGATGGTGGCTCAGAAACAGGCTGCCAGGTCTTGATCTTTCCTGCCCCCGTTGTAAAAAGAAAAAGTTCTGCGTGAAGCGTGAAATTGTATTTGTCTTAGGGATAGTAGAGGCCAGTGTGACCAGTCTGAAATTGTACCAAGAGTTCTCTCTGTCGATAGCAGTTGATGTCGGGACGTGAATTCCAGTGCAATTTTAGCTGTTGTTTGATGCCAGCCCATGTGGGCTGTGTATGCATATGTACATCACAGCCATGTTTGAGATCGGCGGGCTTTCCAAACAGTCTCAATTCAGGACAGTTGTCTTAAATGGCTGTCCCCTCTTGCCTTGCAAGGACTTGGATTCTTCGTAAATGAGCATGTCACTCTGCCAAGGAGAACTTCTGTGGTTCACAATTATCCTTGTTTTAATGCTTAAAATTTCTGAACATATGTTGGCTGTTCAACTGACAGAAATGTAAAATGTAACTTAACCACAAGCTCAGTGAAAGGTGATCTTTAAATGTTCGGTTGATTCCAGTCATGTTTGCCTAAACACTGTAGTGAAATGTCTTAAACCTTCAAAATTGTGGTTCATAGCATACATAAAAAAACCCAAAAATATGTTTCTTTTCATTCCAAACATATTTTGGAGTAATTTGGCGAAACATAAAATTATGACCCAGTATTGAATTATTTTGAAAGGCTAACCCCTTGTAATTTTTTTCAAATTTTTGCATTTTGAATTTCTATTAAAATCGACATCTATATACTTTAAAACGAACGAAAATACATTTGTTTTGATTTAAAAGTTCTTTTTGAGTAATTTGGAGAAACATTAATTTTTGGCCAAAATTTAATTATTTTGCAAGGCTAACCCCTTGTGATTTTTTCAAATTTTTGCATTTTGAATTTCTATTAAAATCGACATCTATATACTTTAAAAAGAACGAAAATACATTTGTTTTGATTTAAAACCTCTTTTTGAGTAATTTGGAGAAACATTAATTTTTGGCCAAAATTTAATAATTTTGCAAGGCTAACCCCTTGTAATTTTTTCAAATTTTTGCATTTTGAATTTCTATTAAAATCGACATCTATATACTTTGAAAAGAACGAAAATGTTATTCTTTTCATTCAAACCTTCTTTCTGAGTAATTTGGAGAAACATGAAATTTTGGCCAAAATTTTATTATTCTGCAAGGCTAACCCCTTGTAATTTTTTTCAAATTTTTGCATTTTGAATTTCTATTAAAATCGACATCTATATACTTTAAAAAGAACGAAAATACATTTGTTTTGATTTAAAACTTCTTTTTGAGTAATTTGGAGAAACATTAATTTTTGGCCAAAATTTAATTATTTTGCAAGGCTAACCCCTTGTAATTTTTCCAAATTTTTGCATTTTGAATTTCTATTAAAATCGACATCTATATACTTTAAAAAGAACGAAAATACATTTGTTTTGATTTAAAACTTCTTTTTGAGTAATTTGGAGAAACATTAATTTTTGGCCAAAATTTAATAATTTTGCAAGGCAAACCCCTTGTAATTTTTTTCAAATTTTTGCATTTTGAATTTCTATTAAAATCGACATCTATATACTTTAAAACGAACGAAAATACATTTGTTTTGATTTAAAAGTTCTTTTTGAGTAATTTGGAGAAACATTAATTTTTGGCCAAAATTTAATAATTTTGCAAGGCTAACCCCTTGTAATTTTTTCAAATTTTTGCATTTTGAATTTCTATTAAAATCGACATCTGTATACTTTGAAAAGAACGAAAATGTTATTCTTTTCATTCAAACCTTCTTTCTGAGTAATTTTGAGAAACATTAAATTTTGGCTAAAATTTAATAATTTTGCAAGGCTAACCCCTTGTAATTTTTTCAAATTTTTGCATTTTGAATTTCTATTAAAATCGACATCTGTATACTTTGAAAAGAACGAAAATGTTATTCTTTTCATTCAAACCTTCTTTCTGAGTAATTTTGAGAAACATTAAATTTTGGCTAAAATTTAATAATTTTGCAAGGCTAACCCCTTGTAATTTTTTTCAAATTTTTGCACTTTGAATTTCTATTAAAATCGAGATCTATATACTTTATAAAGGACGAAAACACATTTGTTTTGATTTAAAAGATCTTTTTGAGTAATTTGGAGAAGCATTAATTTTTGGCCAAAATTTAATTATTTTGCAAGGCTAACCCCTTGTGATTTTTTCAAATTTTTGCATTTTGAATTTCTATTAAAATCGACATCTATATACTTTAAAACGAACGAAAATACATTTGTTTTGATTTAAAACTTCTTTTTGAGTAATTTGGAGAAACATTAATTTTTGGCCAAAATTTAATAATTTTGCAAGGCTAACCCCTTGTAATTTTTTCAAATTTTTGCATTTTGAATTTCTATTAAAATCGACATCTGTATACTTTGAAAAGAACGAAAATGTTATTCTTTTCATTCAAACCTTCTTTCTGAGTAATTTTGAGAAACATTAAATTTTGGCCAAAATTTAATTATTTTGCAAGGCTAACCCCTTGTAATTTTTTCAAATTTTTGCATTTTGAATTTCTATTAAAATCGACATCTATATACTTTAAAAAGAACGAAAATACATTTGTTTTGATTTAAAACTTCTTTTTGAGCAATTTGGAGAAACATTAATTTTTGGCCAAAATTTAATTATTTTGCAAGGCTAACCCCTTGTAATTTTTTTCAAATTTTTGCATTTTGAATTTCTATTAAAATCGACATCTATAAACTTTCAAAAGAACGAAAATAATTTTGTTTTCATTTAAAACTTCTTTTTGAGTAATTTGGAAAAACATTAATTTTTGGCCAAAATTTAATAATTTTGCAAGGCTAACCCCTTGTAATTTTTTCAAATTTTTGCATTTTGAATTTCTATTAAAATCGACATCTGTATACTTTGAAAAGAACGAAAATGTTATTCTTTTCATTCAAACCTTCTTTCTGAGTAATTTTGAGAAACATGAAATTTTGGCCAAAATTTAATTATTTTGCAAGGCTAACCCCTTGTAATTTTTTCAAATTTTTGCATTTTGAATTTCTATTAAAATCGACATCTATATACTTTAAAACGAACGAAAATACATTTGTTTTGATTTAAAACTTCTTTTTGAGTAATTTGGAGAAACATTAATTTTTGGCCAAAATTTAATAATTTTGCAAGGCTAACCCCTTGTAATTTTTTCAAATTTTTGCATTTTGAATGTCTATTCAAATCGACATCTGTATACTTTGAAAAGAACGAAAATGTTATTCTTTTCATTCAAACCTTCTTTCTGAGTAATTTTGAGAAACATTAAATTTTGGCCAAAATTTAATTATTTTGCAAGGCTAACCCCTTGTAATTTTTTCAAATTTTTGCATTTTGAATTTCTATTAAAATCGACATCTATATACTTTAAAAAGAACGAAAATACATTTGTTTTGATTTAAAACTTCTTTTTGAGCAATTTGGAGAAACATTAATTTTTGGCCAAAATTTAATAATTTTGCAAGGCTAACCCCTTGTAATTTTTTCAAATTTTTGCATTTTGAATTTCTATTAAAATCGACATCTGTATACTTTGAAAAGAACGAAAATGTTATTCTTTTCATTCAAACCTTCTTTCTGAGTAATTTTGAGAAACATTAAATTTTGGCTAAAATTTAATTATTTTGCAAGGCTAACCCCTTGTAATTTTTTTCAAATTTTTGCACTTTGAATTTCCATTAAAATCGACATCTATATACTTTAAAAAGAACGAAAATGTTATTCTTTTCATTCAAAACTTCTTTCTGAAAAATTTTGAGAAACATTAAATTTTGGCCAAAATTTAATAATTTTGCAAGGCTAACCCCTTGTAATTTTTTTCAAATTTTTGCATTTTGAATTTCTATTAAAATCGAGATCAATATACTTTAAAAAGAACGAAAATACTTTTGTTTTGATTTAAAACTTCTTTTTGAGAAATTTGGAGAAACATTAATTTTTGGCCAAAATTTAATAATTTTGCAAGGCTAACCCCTTGTAATTTTTTCAAATTTTTGCATTTTGAATTTCTATTCAAATCGACATCTGTATACTTTGAAAAGAACGAAAATGTTATTCTTTTCATTCAAACCTTCTTTCTGAGTAATTTTGAGAAACATTAAATTTTGGCCAAAATTTAATTATTTTGCAAGGCTAACCCCTTGTAATTTTTTCAAATTTTTGCATTTTGAATTTCTATTAAAATCGACATCTATATACTTTCAAAAGAACGAAAATAATTTTGTTTTCATTTAAAACTTCTTTTTGAGTAATTTGGAGAAACATTAATTTTTGGCCAAAATTTAATAATTTTGCAAGGCTAACCCCTTGTAATTTTTTCAAATTTTTGCATTTTGAATTTCTATTAAAATCGACATCTGTATACTTTGAAAAGCACGAAAATGTTATTCTTTTCATTCAAACCTTCTTTCTGAGTAATTTTGAGAAACATTAAATTTTGGCCAAAATTTAATTATTTTGCAAGGCTAACCCCTTGTAATTTTTTCAAATTTTTGCATTTTTAATTTTCATTAAAATCGAGATCTACATATTTCAAACAAAGTTGCAGTTTATATTACATCCTAGCTGTGAAAAATAATTTTTGAAAAATTCCCCTCCCTCGAAAAAGTCGACAGGGGTTAGCGTTCCAATTGTTTTTAATTTATGAGCTGTGAAAAATCATGAAAAATTGCCCCCTCCCTTCAAAAAAGTTGCAAAGGATTAGCCCTGCAATTTTTATTCAATTTGGAATTATAAAACCTTTTTCAAAATTTTCTGCAACCTGAAAAAAGTGGCAAGGCTTCCCTTTGCAGTACTGTAATACTGTTGAAACCTATGGATGTGACTGCTGAAATTTCAGGGGGGTGTAACATGACATGAATTCCCTGTATTGGTTTCGTATTCCTTCCATATTTGCGTCAGAGTGATGAATATTTATTATACATTCCATCAGGATAACTTGAATATTACAATTCCTCATTTTATACAATAACTACTGGTGAGTGTAATATTAGGTATAATATAAATCGACATGTATTTACAAACAGGAATGGTAAACTGCCCTTTTCAACAGCTCTTAAGCTTAAAAAAGTTCCCCTCATTTCCTGGATATGCCCTCTCAGATATCGGATCCTGGACGTTCAAGACCACATCTCCGGCCAGAAGCTCCAGTGCATCTGTCAATTTAATACCGTAGGCTGTCAACTCCCAGAAGAAACTCCTAAAATGATGACCCCCTGTTACTTGTGTGTCAGAATAAAAGTTATATCCAATAAGTCCTTCATTCAATAAAACATCAGGACTTGTGGATAATATCTCGAAGTTACTCACGGGGGAAAAATCAGGCATACGTTTCTACTGCATATTACAAAAACATGTGCACCAATTAATGGAGTCATAATTGTTTCTATGGAAAATGGAAGACACTTCATTTAAATAAGTACGTCAAGAACCAATGTCAACTAACATACAATTTGCCCATGGATGGATACCACAGAGAATATGAAACAAAGATGCAGATTGGTGTAGAGCTGGACGGTGTAATTCCACAGTGTATTTCAGTCCAATCCTTGCGACATATACGTCTTTGTTTTGGGGGCTGTATCCAAATCTGTTGTTTAGAGCTAGGTTTAGGTCATCATTCCATTGGACACATGAGGCAATATGCCGACAATAGACACAGCAGTTACTCTGGAATTCCATGCAGGACACGGCATGGACATGACATTTCATGAAGTGAACTGATGGGGGGGGCGGTTCTCCATTCCCTCTCATACACTCTCCCTGCATATCCCAATGCCCACTTCATAAGCCACATTACATCAATAGGTCACTGTATAAATTTGGATCCACAGGGACATTTTCATGACCCTACTATCCTGTGTAGATTAAATTGACATTACTGCATTACTCTCGGAAATTAAAGAATGCATTCTTAACTCACAAAATCACTTGTCAGATGTGACAGGGACATAAAAAAATCGGACTGAACATTTATAGAATGCCCCTAACTGGACATGCTATGATAATTACACTCTGGAGATACAAGAAATTCACACACTTTCATTGAAGTTCATGTTCAGCGGTATGATTCTGATGCAACTTTGTTGATGAGGCACCAATCATCTACAAGAGTCATCACTTAAGAGGCATCAATCATCTACAAGAGTCATCACTTATGAGGCATCAATCATCAACAAGAGTCATCACTTGTTAGAGTGAGCCAGTCAGAATCTGTCCTATCCTGTCTGTCAAACATATGAGGTAGTCTGCTCAAAACGCCCTCTGAATTTCAGAATATTTGATAACTTACTACAACTGTGATATGAGTGTTGTGCATTTCACTTGTGAGTTTTTTGCGAGAATTACAATTATACTCTCAACCTTAAATATGGAAGCATGTCAACTGATGAAGGATTACCCTTCTGTCTTTACTCTGCAACCAATAAGTCATTTCTCGCATTTCCATTATTACGTCTTCACAGCACACTCTACAACAAATATTCAATTTCCTCCGCCAACTATTGCTCCTGGATCCACTTTGTATCAACCTAAAATTTCTCATCAACTGTTCAGTCCTGGATTTTTTCATAAATACATTACATTCCTAATCCTATACATTAAAAAGAGCACCAAAATTTTATTACATTCCTCAATTACAACCCAATTTTGAGTAACAAGTCTTAAAAGGACCCTTTGGAGAATATTAAAGTAAAGCAAAACACACAACAACGTTGCTTTTGGAAGACTGCGTGTTCTATTTACATCTAGGTTTCTGACAGGCAAGGCCAAGATATCAAGTATATGACACTCTCCCCTTGGCCTGGCATCCAAACATACCGAGCGCACTTTGCCGAGGTCAGAGTTGAAAGGAAAATGCAACCAACCTCAGAAGACATTGTTCACAACCGGTTAAAACAACATCTCCATTCCATGTGGAAAACTTGGTCTTGCTCTGTCATTCCACAGGGCTTCATAATTCCGGTCCTCTTTTCCCAGACTGTCATAAAAATTCCACGGACCAATTGGTACCCCCACCAGCTAACTTACCTGGTGTCCAAGAATAAACATTAAGCCATTCAAGCAATTGGTCTGGTTTAAACCTACACCAAGATTTCTCTTAACTAGGATTTCTCGACACAATAGTCAGAGTAACTTCACATGAAACCAGTGTAGCCCCATTCCACTGGTTTTTAACATTTAAATGGCAGCTAAATGTTCATTATCTCATATAAAAATATATATCTTGGCTATATACTTAGTCGCATCCATACCTGTCAAGTGTGGCCACCCAAGTCCCAAACAGTGGCCAATTGCCAAAGGTCTGATCATTCAAACCTGCAAATCAGCGGCAGCTTGGAATTCCATGCCTTGAGATATTGAAGTGAGTTTGCTATTCAAATCTCCTGGCCACTTTGCACCCATCAGGTGTCTTGCTGATCGTTTCTGATTGGACAAGCCAGTCAAAACTTGTTTGGAATTCTTGCATTAAACTTTGGGCGTGGTTACAAGTAATCGAGCCACGCCTACCTTGTGCACCAAGGAAGAGAGTGAGGCACGCATGACTCACTTGGAATTCTTGGGTATGAGTTTTGGCGTGTTCACGTATACATTGTCTGGCCAAGCCCGTCTGGTGCCCACCACTCTATCGTACTGGTTCTCCGTGCTTGGGGGGGCGGTGGGTGGAGACTGGGCATCGCCATCGATGTCTACGTAGTCCTCGTTTTGCTTCAGTTGTAACTGCTCCTGCTCCATGGACAGTTTCCGGTGTAGGAGGGCGTGGGCAGCCACGCCCCCGGCCAGCTTGAAGGTAGGCTTAGGCATGATGACTGGTGCTCCCTTCCGTGGAGTCTGGTAACCGCATGGCCCTACCCGCCGCAGGGTAGGGATGTGGGCCGGTTCCATGTAACGTTCAGTCTCTGCAGGGTGGGTAGGGGCCTTCCGCTTGCAGGAATGATAGAGGGGTAGTGTTGCTGAGGCCGAGGGTAGGGTTACTCTATCTGAAGAAGCTATCAACCTCTGTAGTAAGCAGAGAAAAGTTGAATGAGTCAGTCAACACTCAACATTCTGGTTGTAATTTTTAAAGAATTAGGTTTAACTGATGTCTGACAATCTGCCCCACAACACCACCACTAATGAGCAGGGATGGATGGATGGCCGAGTTGGGGAAGCATTGATATTTTGATGGTCAGTCCAACTTCATTCAATTTTCAGTTCCCTCCACAAAATTGATGGTGATTTTCTCTGACATAGATAACTTTAGTTCGAAAGGTTGAATTTTTTCAAGTGATTTTCTTATCTTCACCAAATCCCAAATTGAAAAAACATGTGAGGGGATAAGTTCTGGCTAGGAACCATGGCCGGTTCTGCTCTTCCCAGAAGGTTCCGTATTCATTTTCCACAGCACTTTCAAAACAACCGTAACAGAGGATGCCGACTCTCCCACTGGGAAAACATCACATGCCAACGTGTCACTGGGACAGGGTTGCCTGTATTCAACTCAACTTGCTGCCCCAGGTTTCCAAAATTAGACGCTCCTATCATAAACCAGTGACCCCACTTCCTGACTGTGCAACTTGATTTCTCTAGGAAGGCATATTTGAGATTCTGAGTGGCATATCATTTGCACTGAAAATTCAAATAAATGACAACAGAACAGAACAAACTGAACGGCAAGGCACCAAGATTACTTGGAGCACTAACTCTTGGAGATATTTGAACCACTCGAGTCTTCGATACATCAAGCCATACAGAAACTTCAAATGAATAATTTCTTGCCCTGCACTACTTAAGTTGCATATGAAATGCACTTCTTCTTGCAACAGACATTGTTAGGTTACAAAATGGACCATCTATTCTTTAAACCCTCACAATTCTTCACACTTTCCATATCCATAGTCTTAAATTCAAGGACCACAAGCCGATTTTTCAATCTCTGCTGGCTTTGTGGTTTTTTTCTTCCTCCAATGCTTGTCTCGCCTGGTCCTCTTGTTTAAGAATTGAAGTGAGTCAGTCTGAGGTCAGAGGAAGCCCACAATCCCTGGTCTGAAAGTCCCAGAGGAATAAACCAACCCCCCCATCAACTTGTCCTTCTAAAGTGGTAAATTGGTCCCAAGCTTAAAGATTCATCACACCACCAGTGCAGCAGTTTCTACTGTGGATGTCCACAACTGTACACCATTTTTTTTTCATTGTTCCCGGGCAACACACAAAACAGTCTTACAATGGAGATGTAGGTTTGACTTATGGGCATAGATTTCCTAGCCGCTGCTTTATTCCACGCAATAAGTTGGCCTATAAGTGCAACCTCCACATGACGTTTTCCAATCCGTTCAAGTTTGGTTTCCTTCTCATTCAAAGTAATCTTCCCAACTGGATTCCCCTTCTAGTTTCAATTTTCTCTTTCCACATCCAATTCAATTCCCTACCTAACTTCTCATAACCTTTGACTTTAACTCCCAATTTGCTCCTTAATAATCATATAACAATAGATACAATAATAATCACATCCCCATATTAAGTTTCCTCCCTATTTACAGTTCTCCCTCTTAGAACTACCATTTCTTGTCATTTAAAGTTTCCAAATCTCAAATTCACTTTTCAGTAGGTTTTGCTTTTCATTTTGAAATTCCCCCTTTTGCTTTATCAATATAGGCTCCCTTTTAACACCATCTGCCAACTTTGTTCCAATATGAAATTACTGCCCCACTAAATGGTAACCAAAACGTCAGGAATACTTGGTAGCAAATTACAGAAAAAAAAAAAACAGAGCTCCAGCCCTTACAAGAATCACTCAGCATTCTGATTTTGCCGTACCTGGGGCTACAGCACACAGTTTGTTTTACGTGATCTGTTATCTTAACCCCTCTATCCACATAGCTCAACTTCCTAGAGGGGGGGGAGGAGTTAATTACTTGACATTGGTCACTTCCTGTCGGACCGGACCTGACCTGTGCCAGTGGCTCCCTCAGCTACTTGTCAAATGTAATTACGTCCCTTCTTGGGGACTCCTTTTTTTTAATCAGGTTTGAGATCACCGCTTTGTGGCAAAATTATATCCCTTCCGACTTTTTTTACGTGTGCGTCAGTGCAAACTTACATGTATTAATCCGAATATCTTGAAATTCTCAAATTTGGAATTTTTGACCTTACTGCTCGAGCTAAGCACTCGGTAGAATTTCATGAAATGAGTACAAAACTCTCAGATGGATTTCAAATTCAAGACAGTTTGTGGAACTTCAAGGTAATGATATCACCAACGTTGTACTTTAAGCTAAAGCCTGTTACAAATACCAACAAATTTCTGTTGAAGGACAACATCTGCTGTTTCTGTGTGTAGAAGTCTCCTGCTTCCCTGAACAGACAGAGTGTTTCCTGAAGTCATATAAATGCATCTTTCAAAGAAAGTCTCAACCAGATGTAAATGATCATCAATTACTCCGTCTGAGCTGGGAGAAGTGGTGGGGCCAAGGGCAAGGTGTTGGGACTTAAAATTCTTCTTTTAATAAGCACCTGCAGCCAAAGAGGGATTGCTCCAAGAACCACCTGTCTCTGGCCAGACTTGGCCGACCTTTGACACCCTCTCCTGCTCTTGGGCAAGGCCAGGTGGTGGACAGACTTGGCAAGCATCTGGTGTCTCAGACATTCAATGTTGTTCTTCAGATCTGCCTAATTGCTCATTTCCAGAGGCAAGATTTCCGTGCAACCATCAACTGATAACAACGGAGGTTCAAATCTCCTTGACAACTGTCACATTTACCAAAGAAAAACTCTTCAGATTTGCTGAGCATAATGCTTTGATTATATTTAAGGGCCTCTGAAATGCACTACGTTTAAGAGTGGACACAAACTGGTTAATATGGATAATATACTGAGGCAGTCATGGAAAAATATTTCTTCAGTTGTTCAAAGACTTTAAATTAGAGAGAATAATCAATTTCTTAGCCTTTTTACTTGTGTCAATCAATTCAGCAGGGAAGTAAAACTCCATGCTGGCCAGTGAAAACGCAGGGTAAATTTGCTTGGTGGACTCGTAATAAGTCTAAGTCTTAGATCTTTCAATACGCAATGTCTATCTTGAGGATGCCTGAACTCACCGTGGTGGCAACTGGTGAGGGTGGGGATGTCTGACCCTCAGTGGCAGCACTGTTGTTCTTGGGTCTGTCAGATTCCCGTCTGCAGTTGAGCCCATCCAGGGACTGCATACTGATCTCTGTGTGCAAGGCAGCTTTCGGAATCTTGGACCTGAAACAACAATGCACACAGTTAAGTTGAAAGAGAGGCTAGGGTAGCATACCTAGTCAAGTGAAAGAGAGGTTAGACTAGCATACCTAGTCAAGTGAAAGAGAGGCTAGACTAGCATGCCTTAGTTACTTGAATGGGGTGTAGCATAACAGCGCAACAATGCATATGAATGAAAATTTCCTTTTGACTTTTGTACTTATTTAAAGTGTAGTCATGCCTTTCAAAAGGTACATGATTTTTTCATGAGCATTCACAGTTTCTAAACAGTAAGCTAAATAGTGGCCTCTAGACACTCGACCAACATCACTTCAAAAAGTCAACGGAAACGGGTTAGGAACTGACAAACGAGGATGACTTCAATCATGAACGTTAGTACAATTAAACCTTGTTAATCAGAGTACTGTTCATACAACATTCTGCTTATAATACAGAATTTCTTGGAAATTTTAAAGTCCTAATCCTTTGTTCTTCATTGTTCTAATTCCTGAAAATACAAGGTTCCTATTATAAACAAGGTAATCTGTAAAGTTCAAAGGACCTCCTATTAATGAAATTCAACTGCCCGATAACATTTAAACTCCTTGCTTGTGAGACCAAGTCATGAGATCTTGGAGCAAGGACCAATTTACCTCTTTCTGTGGATGAGGCAAGCAATGCCGACGATGACGAGGAAGACTGGAACGAGTATTCCCACGGAGATGGCCGCTACCATGGCACCACTCATCCCGCTGGCTGGAATGATGGGCTTGACGTAGAGACAGCGTTCTCCGGCATAGCCAGTCTGACAACTACGGAAGGCAAAAATCAAGCCATTTCAGATGATTGGTGATAGTAAAGAGGGACCTATATTTTGCTGTCTAATAATGGTGCTCGCGGGTGAGTTTCAAGATAACAGCTTACTCAGCCAAAGTACGTCATGTTTGCTGATGACACCATAAGAATAAACGCCAGTTTGAGTCAATTTAGAGTGAGATTAATGCAGATTTAAGACTTCATTGTAAGCATTTACACCGTGAATGCCCAAAAGCCAAGCACAACTCAACTTCAGCAAACCCTGCGGTGAATCCTTCACTACTTCAAAATAATGCTACCGTTCCCTTCTTGCAACAAGCATGAATCAGCGTTTAAGATTTCAGGAACTTACAGGCAAGAGGGTTTCTTGATGTTGATTAACCAGCGACAAATTCCGCCGTTGACACAGTAGTAGCGATACTCTGGCCCGCACACCCCGAAGTGGGATGTATCCGGGGTTGTGGCCCGACCACCCACCACGTCGTCCGGGTACAAGGTGACTGTCGCTGGGTTACCACCAGCTGTGTCATCCCTGCCACCCATACTTTTGGTCAGACTGTTGGACGAGGCCGGAATATGGTGGCCCGGTGGTAGGGTGGAACGGGAGGCGGTGGTGGAACGAGGCGTGGCCAGGGCGGGGTGACGGCGTCTGGTTGCGCTGGCCATGGTGTAATGGCTTACAGGTGCTACGGTGGTCGTCGGGCGCTTGGTGGTGGTCCGTAAGGGGTAGGTGATCTGGGGTGGAGCTATTAACTCTGATCTGGGCGTCGTTGGGGCTGATAAACAAAAACGGCATCAATGCAGCAGTGACTCTACAGCATGTTACACTCAAGAACAAGTACACGTATGATACTCGGGGGTGTCAGAAAAAAGTATTAGTATTTCAGGGTGTTGAAAAAAGTGTACAATTGTGGGCAGAGCTCTTGCCAGTGGATGCTTCTGGTATAAATTCAAATGTGATTTATTCTCTGCTTCCCTCCAACAAACATAGAAAACATTACAAATTTCTGAGCCAAATGAACAGAGAGAGCTATTTCCAGCAACAAAGTAAGAAAATAAAAAAAATCTGAAAAAAAGTAGAATATCTGAAAATCTGAACAACAGGTTCTAATGAGCTGGAAACGATCGAGCGAACCCTTCATGCTAATCTTGCGGTTTTTGATCACTTGCACTTGCCAGTGGAGTTGCCCTCGTTGATAATTGATTCATAACAGAGCACAGAAATACGAGAGTGATTGACGCAGTGGGCTGGTCATTCAAGAGATTAACCTCGCCTTTCTTGGTCATACATGTCAAAAGTGATTTCCCGGTCACTGACCAAATAGTTATGACAAACTCGGACATGCCTGTTTGCGAACGTCACACAAACTTGAGAGTCGATTTCCACTGAGGGAAACTGCAATACGTGTTTGCCTGCAGACAAGTTCAATGCCAAATTTTTGGCCTTGGGCCACTAACTAAGCCTTTTGATCGACAAGACATTGCAGGTAAAAAACGAATGAAAATATTCCCATTTATTACAGAAAACAGGCTGTATTGCTGTATTGTATTGAAAGTCAGAAGCATCCCTCATCCTATCAATTCTCTCAACAGAACTATACCTTCCAAGCAGAAATTGTGTCTGGATTACTCAACACAAACTGACTGACAGTAAAAGATTCAAACTGGGAACTGGGGACTGAAAGTATCTATCTCTGGAAGCAACATAATGTTCCCAGAGCCTCCCTGGAGACATCAAGGCCTGTTAAATCATGACAGGAAATCAGCATGATCTGGCATTTTCTTCTTGGGGGCTGGGAGGGGACCATGGAAGTTATTCCTTTGCTGATTTCTCACCCATCGCACACCTTTAATCACAAGTCTCAAAGGGCAGGTGTCAGCCCCCGATGATTGAGTTAAGTTGAAAGTACTCTTGCCTACATACAGAATCACAAAAGCACGGTCCAGCTAGGAACCAGAAAACTTTAAACATTTGAAGTAATATTTACAATTTACAATCTTTATGGTGATCACTGCAATAACCCAATAATTCCCAGGTCTTAGCATTCTTGTAAGGCACTATTTTTCAATGTTTATACATTTTTCAATATCTATTCTTGCAGAAAAATGACAGAAAAAAAAAACAAAAATGCAAAAAAAATCCATACAGGAAATCCAAAGGGATTTCAAGGAGCCATTGAATTTTCCTCCAAAGTGGAAACCAGAAAAAATGGGACAGAATTGTCCCTGCCTGAAAAGAACTTGTCTGTGACACCAAACTGCATTTGTACTCGTCAAATAAAGAAAAAAGTAGCCACACACATTTCTTACATACTTTTCCAATAAACAAAAAGATAAAATGCAACGAACTTCATCACCAAACAATATCCAAAATTGGACAAAATTCCACATTCTAGGGAGGAACTATGGACAAAAGTTGGTCAGCCATTTTGAGAGAAATCAGTGGCAACACACAAAAGATTATGTACATTAGTTTCCATAGCAACAGCAGAGGAAGAAGAACATGAATATCATTTTATCGGTCACAAATTATGTTCACACTTGGGGAAGCATGAAATATAATCATTCTCAATTTCCTGAACTAACTTCCACACCAGAAATAAAAAAAAAATACTCAACAGATAACATATGCAGAAACTCAGCAACGTTATGAACTCAGTGCTCAAGGCAAATCCTTACCTACACAGGTATAACCATCGCCTTTATATCCCAGCCTGCAATGACAGTAGAAGCCCGGGTCCGTGTCCTCACAGAACGCATTGATGCTACAGTTGTGTCTGCCCGTGTAACATTCGTCTGTGGGGTTATGACAAACGGGAGAGGAGAGGGGGGTAATGTGAACAGGATGGACAGACCGGCTGATGATTTAGCACGGGAGGAGGGTGACACATACGTATTAACCTGTAACCCTGGGGGGGGGGGAGGTAGGGGGTATGGAATACTGAATCCACCATATGGGAATATGGGCCACATTTCCTGGAGAGGAGGAGGTTTGCAGGGGGCCTTAAACTGCGTCAAGGAAAGGTGAAAATTGGGATAACGTCATGCAATAATTAACACGTCGCATTACGAGGTTGGGACTGCACTATAATTCTGTAATCTTACTGTTATATAAAGGGTGGCGAAAGAGATATGGGGGGGGCGAGGGGAAGTGGTCTAGTTGCATCTTTATGATCAGCCAGTAAAAACTCTTGAATTTGTACAGTTGTCAAAATCATCACCTCTAACCCTCTTCCGGTGTTTTCTGAATAAACGGGGTTTTATTTCTAAAATCTTGTCTTTGTCTCTGTGTTCAACTTTAATTTGACTTTTGTGATCCGTTAAAAAGAGTTTTGAAAAAATTCTCTAGTCTGTGATCTCTTATCAAGCTACTAGAAGGTCATCAAGTAGACGAGTCTCTATTCAGGGAATTCAATTCAAAAATCCGAAGCCTGACACTGAGGACCAAAATAAGACTGAGGTGTCAAAACCTTTTTGTGAACTAATCAGAACCCTAGACCAGTTAACAACATGAAGCCGGCTAGATTCAACTACTAGAAATAAAGATATTCTGGTCACTGCTGGAATCAACAAAGGCTTAATTGTAAGATATCGCTTGATTCAGCCAGGGATCGGCTCAAGATCTTTATGGCTGTATTCAGTACAGAGCGTAACATTTTGTCCAAATTAAATGAAGAGACTTGTAATGTTCAGTCATCCCTGCGCGCCTTTCCTGTATATTGAGTCGTCCATGTTTGCAATTATTGCCAGTTGTGTTACACCCGACACGTGGATATTGGGTTTTTGCTCACGAATGTCAACAATAGCTTCACCGGTTAACTCACAAGCTTTAATTTTAATCTCTGGCGATGCCTCACTCACAACTATAAACAGAACTTCACAATGCATACATCCGGCTAAATGAAGACAGCACGAAATTCTGCCAAGAGTGGGCGGCACTGATTGCATAGTTTGCCACAAAAAATTGGCGGAGGTAAAGGTTTCCGATAATCCAACGGCCGTGAGCACAAAGTTTCTTGAACAGTTGTTTGTGTCACATCCGGTGGAACTGTACAACTTCATAACGATCCACTGTTTCGTGTTTAACACTTTCATGAAATCCACATTAATCTGTCTGCCAAGTAAAAAACACTGTGACATACATTAACTTCATGAGTATCTTTCTTTCACAAATCTTTCATGCTCAGTACAACATGATGGGATCATGTTTTATTCTCATCTGTATAAAGGTGGGGGTTCCAATTTTCGTAATCATTTTGTGACAAAAGCCATTAAATATGTACAGGGTTACAGCTAAGCTGGTTGGCGCCGGTCGGGGATCTCCATAGCGTTCTACCGTCCGGCACTAAGCTTGAAGTAACAGCCCACCGACCAGCACGAAATCCTTTAAAAACATCCCCCCCCAAAAAAAACATTAGTCACTATGAAATTTCATTTTTTTACCTAGAAAAATTGTTGAAAAATTGAACTTCTAATCAATTTGGAAAGTAAAACCCTGTGAAGAAGCAATCTAGAGTCCCGTTAAGCGGGCCCCTGGACCCCCCCCGGCCATGGCCCACGACACTCCGGTCGCTTCGCTCCCGCCATTACTGAATTTATCCTGCACTAAAGTATGGCTGGCTATAACACTGGATACATGTATATTTTTGCTTTGTTCACTGCATTTCACTTGAAAGGTTCTTTTCCTCTGCACTTCTATGTGAGGCCCGCAGAACCAACACCACACTTTTAAGACAGAGAGTACAATTCAGCTCAAAAACCAGAAACTATGATATGAGAGGCAAACAAGGAAGTCTGAACAGACGAAGGGCTGTATGAGAGGGGGGGGTGGAGAAAGAGGGGTTGGGAGGATAGATGACGCAGCTCAATGCCAGCATCACGCAGTGGTTAGATCACACAACCACCTGTCGGCTCAACATTCAATTTGAATCAACAGAGGAGACTCATAAACCAACTTGAGGTCCAGGAGTATTTATATGCATGGTACCATCAAGCTTGCAATCTGACACACCAACTCTCGGGGGCTTTCTACTTTTAGGCTTTCCAATAATAAAATCTAATAGTGTGATTTACAATGCGCCATACCATCTAGACCAAAGCTTTAAGCAACACCAGATAAAAAAGTAGACATTTCCACAGACAATTGGGACCAGGTGAATTACGAAGTATTTCTTGAATATTTAAATGGTCTGCAGTGATCTGATGTTGGAAGAGATAATGTTCCAAAATGAATGTCCAGCAATGACGAAGGCTTCGTCATACATGCAATCTCATGACAAAGCTCATAATTTCAATCTAATAGCACAGGAGAGCAGACCACCCAAGGGAATAAATCAGTATTTATATTGACAAATTAAATTTAGAGCAATTTATTTTTCGCTCATAAAATCTGAAGCATTCTTTAGTTCTTAAACATGTTTGCAAAGAAAACAAACTTTCTCTTGAAAAGAAAGGCTGTCTCATTCTTAATTCTGTCCTCTTCATCTACAGAAATTACTAATAGAGTAGAAAACAGACCAAAGGTCATTATCCCTTGGTTTGAAGACCTTGACCAACAAGTTACCCACCATTACTGGGGTCATTTTCTTCCTTTTTTTCCTCTCTTATTGCAGGCAAAGTACCTTGACCTCCAGGGTGGGATCCAAGTAAGGATTACCAACTTTTTCTGCAGGGGAGTTTTTCCTAGACTTTCTTGGCCTCTGACTCATTTGATGGTCAGGCTGTTGTGGCTTGCTCGTCAAAACTCTCGATTATGAAGAAGTCAAATTTGCTTTTTGGGGGAGGGGTACGTATGTGATACATAACAGGTGAACCCTTGTTCTTTTTTAGGCTGGCTTTAGAGAGAGACAAACCAGGGATGAAATTCAAAAATTGCTCTGAAAAGAGAACTTCTGCCAATATCAAAACAGAAAATATTCACTTTCAGTGGTTTCCAAACCAGGTTTGAACCAAAATTTTAAATCTGCCCAATGATATGATGTCCTCTAAATACAAAAGCAAGTATCTGAACCTTTTAGCTGTTTTTGTGCTTTTTTCTTTGCAAAATGAGCCAGCTTTTGACACTCTCAACAGAGTTTTTATCTCGCAAATGATAAATATCAAATAACAATTTCAGGTATGACAGAAAACATCGTAATCCCAAATGCAATGACCACCATGTTTCCTCATGTTTTGCGAAAGTTCTGACAGAAAACATCGTAATCCCAAATCAGCATGGATTATAATGGTGTAATCTGCAATTTATCATTGGCTCTCAGGTGAGTTATAATTATTACAAAAAAATGATAAAAACTACCTTCCTGGGAAGTGTGTTCTTTAAGTGTATTTTAAGGAAAGATATGGCATGTCAGTCCCCACACTGAGAAAGATTTATTGGTCATGCGTGCATATGGAAGGGCATGGTTATGTGTTTATAGCCGTCACTTTGTTGGTACCCGTAAATTCCAGGTGTACTGCTGGACTCGTGATTTCAGCAGAATGGGCATAAAATGCCACTAGTATATTGGAGTATAATTACTTCATTAGTTTGTCGATCTGTGGGAAGAGAGCATGTGTATATCATTACATGTACATGTATACAGTGTTCGTTTTATTTGGCTCTCTGCCCAAGGCTTTCAGCTTTCACCTCCCGGTAGACATCACCGCTGTTGGCGTTTGCGGCATCCAGCTTTGGATTTCACCAGTGAGGCAGCGCATCCAGCCCGAGTGGTGACTGTTGATGTATCGTGCCAGAACTACATATGCATGTGCAAGGGCTGCATGTATGTACATGCACACAGTGGACTGTTCCTTGTGGACTTAGTAACTGCCAGACAGGTGTGGACAGTCTGAGGTTCAGTATTGGTTGCTCCTGGCTAGAGGGAGGCTCCACCCCATGCAGTGGGAATGAACCAGTGAACTGAACAAAACTGAAAACTGTTTCAGATTGAAAGCAGGGTTCTGCTTGCAGTTGACGCCGGAGATCTCATGTAAATTTCTTACTATACGATTTTTGGATTGAGCTCAGACAACTAGCATTTACTTGATGTAAGTTGTGTGTTGTAATAAAAGCAAGAAAAGAAAAGAGAGAGAGTCCATTTGGCTTACATAGAGTAAAAATGTCTCTTTCAGAATGTTCAGCAGGGTTGATCCCTCCGAAATCAGCACTTGCAAAGTTTCAATTTTACAGTAGATCAAATTTAGTGAAATTTCCTGATGACATCACCAGCCAACAAACTCAAGGCTCAATTCATGGACCGACTTCCTACAAAAACTGACCAAGACTGTGCCACACCATTTGTGATCGGTTCTCAGATTTATTTTGGCTCAGTACAAAGCTCTGCTAGGCATTTTTCTTTGGCCTTGTGGCTCCAGAGATTTGGGACCAGACTGTTACTGCCGGTAAACAGTTCTCTCTTGTTGAGGTGATCCAGCAGCCATTGTCAAAACAATTACGGCTGCCACAACTTCAGTGATTTCTTGTGGCGAATGTAGTCTTGGGTGGGGTCCTGTTTGCAAGGATTTGGGCTCAAAATAGACGAGATGGGACCCACTGTCGAGGGAGGGGGGGTTGAAAGGGGGCCGCCCATCTGGTAGAAGCTTCAGCTAATGTAACAGGTTTTTTTAGTCGTCATGGCTCATGGTTAGATCTGTGAACTCATCAAGCAGTATTTTTAATTCTGGGTGACAGACAATGTGTCTTCTCTCGATGACTCAATGTGGCCACACACAACCAGCTGCGAATACTGCAGACGGTGGGCACGCTCTGTGTGGGAAGTGGGACTTACCGGTACGCATCTGGCCGAAGCTTCAAGTTCCCAGGGGACCAATTCAACCTGTGTACCATTACCAGACATCAGTTTGCACCATGCAAACAGCTGATCTGACAGGGTTCTTCTGACAGGGTAAGATCTGTGAACTCGAATTGTGCAGTTTGGAGTTTTGGGTGGCAAGCAATGGGCCTCCTCTTCCTATCAGGGTATGATGTGACCAGGGGTGTCAGCAGCCAATATCACAGGGGGTTTTGAAGCAAACAGACCCACAGCCCAACGGGCGGAATACCAGCTGTCATATCAGCGGTGAGAACAAGGATGCATGAATCATTCCTCTCCTGACCTTACCACTGTCCCCCCCACCCCATCTCCCACCCCGTCCCTCACCCGGTCTTCTACTTACCAAGGCTGCAAGTAGTACCATCATTTCGTAACCAGTAACCGTTATTGCAGGCGCAGACGACCTGGTTGACGTGCGCCTGAATGCAGATCTGCTCGCAACCCCCGTTGAACACAGAGCAAGGATTGATACCTGGATGGACGAGATTTGAAACACCGTCAACAATGCCAGGAACTGACACCTCAAACTCGCACGAAAATTTCACTGCCTCAAAACTAGCAGAGATTGGTCAGTTTGGTTGCTGTCCTTGGAATCTGCTATTCCCATATCAACTTCATTTCAATAATGAGAACTGGGCAAACAGCCAACAGGAGATGAGCTCATGGCAATAAAAAAACATGCAGATGGAATTTTGTTAGGAAGGGAAAACAAGTACCTGACCTTGGCCAAACCAAAGGGGGAAAAAGAGAATAATCCATTCCACTCGGGGCTTGAAACAGTCCATCTGTTCCCTCATGCAATAACTCCTTCCATTGCATGAATGAGAAATGTTACTGGTTTTACATTTAAACACATGCTGAATGAGGTCCCTGCAGCACCAGAAGAAATCTCAACCTGATGAAAACCTCACATCACCCAAGGGTCCAAAAAATTCTTGTGACCATGTAATGGAACTTCCATTTACTGTGGAATGGAACATCTATCTTTTCTGGTGCAGCTTTGCTATGCATTTGGATGAATAATTCAGTGACATGTGATCGGTGACACACCAATAAGATGACAGGGACTTATCCTGACATTGTACGGTAGCTTATGATCCATGCTGTGGGCATCACGTACTGAAAGGGTCAAGTCTTATCCAAGATGTCTCCTACTTACTTGAGATCACTCTCCTGCTGGGGTGGACCACCTCCACCCCTGTGGGTCTCTGCATGCTGCCCCGCAGTCTCACCCTGCCCCCGCCCGTCGCCTTGTCCACTCTCACGATCATGTCTTCATCCCACTCCGTGAACCACACGTAATCTTGGAACTCAGAGATGCCAAATGGCTGACCCATTTGGCTGCTGGTGATGATGCGACGCTCCGTCCCGTCAAGGTTGGATATCTCTATCACCTGGGAAAAGGGGAAATTGAAAGCATGCCTAATCTCTGGAATCTAGTCAATTTGTTAAAATGCCGACTGGTAGCAGAGTTTAATGTTTAACTGCCCGGACCAAGCCAATTCATCCATACACTTGGGTAAAAGCGAACTACTTGTGCTGCGATTTCGCAATAGTCGAACACAATGAAGTTGGCTGATTTTTTAAAGATCAGTCTTGGAATATACTTTTAATTAGGAGCCTTTCACATACATTTTGTCAAATTATAATTCCGCTATCTCACTTTAAACTGTATGATTTATTTCCTTCTCTATCACAGTGAGAAGCAATGGAAAAAAGTGCAGTGAGCTCCTTTTAACATTTCTGACAAACTAACGCCACAATTTTGTAAGAGGAATATGCTATTCTAAAGTTTTAATAGCAGAGAAAAACCTCAACCAGTGACAGGTTGAAAGTACTTACGCAGACTGTCTGCATAACTCATTAGCATTCATTTGAACAGATCTCCAGGTGTATTTTACTGGCAGATCTATAATTAGAGTTGGATAACCTTTCTCCGAAATAGGACAGTGTACCTGTTAGGACACACCTGTCCACTGTGACACACTGTTCTTACGAATGGGCACACTCGATGGGCAATAAATTAACTTTTCTTGTGGGCATTTCTGACAATTATCCTTGCTTCTTATTACTAAGAAAAATAACCCACCTCAATTTTAATGTTTGTGGAGAGAAATGTTTTTCTGCTTCTTTAAAATGCTGGAGACTAGAGGGCGCTGTTGATGTTGCTTTGATGTCAATTTAGGAGGTCACTGTATTTAATTTACCTAAACTTTATCAGACTATGCCTAATGTTTTCATCTACAAATTGTGAAATAATATTTAAAGTTGCTTACAGAGTTTGCCCAAGAATTCGACTCTGCACTAAAATTGGCAAAGAACCCAAATATAAAGAATTGACCCTTCGGGCAGGTTTTTGTACTTATTGCAAGGCCGCTAAAGCAATAGCCTAGGTTGATAATGCAATGACACTGCTTAACACAAGAAAATATAGGTTGAAATTATCAATTACCATCCTTGCCAATATGGCCAACTGGAAACACAGGTGTTAAACAGGTGTGCGAGTGTATTCAAGAACAAACAAAATATCACTTGGCCTTCATCAAGAACATCGCTTTCCAGCAGCAGCTGAGGGTGAAATCTCAAAATCCGATACCTGTTCCCCCTGACCGGCTGTCACTCAGCAAATCCCCCCAAATCTTTGACAAGCCTGGGAACCTGATCCCTGGACAAATTTCCACGGCATCTGGCTGGCCCTACCGGCATCCGGCTGGCCCTACCGGCATCCGGCTGGCCCTACCGGCATCTGGCTGGCCCTACCGGCAAATCCCTCCATAAACCTGTTTGAGCCTTGGCCTCATTCTAGAGACTCAAGGTCTAAGCAGAAGACACTCCAGCTTCTCCAGCTTCGCACGAATTGACAGGTAACCAGTAACATGAAATATGAATTGCATGGCATTTTCACTGGTGACCTAACACTGTTACGCCAATATTTCTTGGCTTAGCAGATCCAACAGACTCCAAGTCTCACCTTTCTGCCGCTGTCAATCCATAAAAGCTTCT
Source organism: Acanthaster planci (assembly GCF_054643075.1). Classification (NCBI taxonomy): domain Eukaryota; kingdom Metazoa; phylum Echinodermata; class Asteroidea; order Valvatida; family Acanthasteridae; genus Acanthaster; species Acanthaster planci. The sequence continues at coordinate 6,570,336 of NC_141795.1, forward strand.
GGCTCTGATAGTCGATGGTGATGCTGGTGGGTGTGGTCAGGTTACTGGTTGCTATGGTAGCACGGTGCCTTCCATCATGACGAACAGCCTCGATTTTGGCCGGGCTGGCTAAATCAGTCCAGTATATCAGACTGAAAAGCATGTAATGGTGAAGTGTTAGTGAGCAGTGGAAATGTAGGCCAGAATATGAGCAGATTGGATTCGTTCTATGTGTCTTCTTTCTAGGTGTCGTCAGACTTGCCAGCAACAGTGCCTGGGGCACTTTGGAGGATCGTTGGTGTCATGAACAGAAATAAATCATATTCACAACTTTCAGGGATTAGATTGGAGGAAAATTAAAATATCTACACAAAATAATCACCTAAGGCTTCGATCATGGCCTCATAGCAGCGTAGGGTCTGTGTTTCCTCCAAGGTACCCCTTAAAATACCCATTTCTTGTGATCAATATCAACCGTTGTCTGTAAAAACACTATAAAGGTAAACGGAGCATCTTCAGATTTTAAAACACGTCGATTGTTTAAAAATCCTGAAATCAGGAAACTCCTAATGAAAAAATCCTGAAATCGGGAAAATCCTGATGAAAAAATCCTGGAATCAGGAAAAAAAGTGATAAATATTCAAATATCCAGTGTACTACATTCCCACAAGAATAATCCAAAATGATTTTTAATGCACTCCGATCCCAATTTTTATAAATCTCCCAACACATAAAACTTTTTGCAGTTGAGTACAGCATTCTTACTTCAGAGATGGGTGAACCGCAATACCACTAGGAACTTGGAGCCCTGTTTCGACAATCACCTCCGGAACGCAGGCGTGAACGCTGCAGGATGCAATGTGGCCCTTCCTGTCACAAATCAAGCATTAACATTATTACTTAGCAGAAATAGAAGACTAGTTTTGGTACAATAACCATCACTGCCCTCACACTTCCTTGTAGGAAGAAACAGTTGGTGTAAATCGTCCTGCTTAAGGACACACAAGCACCCAATAATGCTGGACTCAAAAGCCGTAGTCTGTAGAATTACCAAGACCATTGTGACACGAGACGACGGCTGCTGTGGCCTATACCATTCTTTAGACCATGCACTACGTCTTATCAGAGCCTACTTGTTGAGCACACAATTTAAAAGAGATCTTGAAATTCAAAGCCATTTCCAAGGTTCTAAAGAGCCCCACAAACCCTGATACAAGTGTTTGTAGGATTTTTCTGTAATCCTAGCTTTGGAGTACGGCCCATTCACATTATAGTGCACCACCCACAGATTGCCGCAGAGAAGCCATTTTCAAGTTTACGGTTGACAAAAACGTGGCCGACTCACCACAATTAGAAATTTAGCTCTTTCCAGACAGCGCGGCAGGCGAATAGAGCTTTGTCAGCAATTTCCCACAATGCACTGTGACAAAGACCTCTGTGTGGCAATCCCCTGGTGGTGCGCTGAATGGAGAATTGCCTATATTTTTACAAGTCTGCCTTTCATTGTAGTTGCAAAAAAAGGAAACTGTTGGTCTTCTCTCTTACTCTGAATCTGTCCAGTAAAGTCGTCCTCGCAACCAATCCAGAGCTATACCACCGACCACTCCTAGCCCCTCCACAATGACTGCCCTGCTCTGCATGTCCATACCAATGCGTTCAATCATCTTCCGGCCCGCATCCGCAAAGTAGACCGTCTTATCGGCTAGGTCGTAGTCCAGGGCAACCAGGTCCTCCATGTTGCCGTAAGCGACCTGCATGTAGTCCGTGCCGTCAAAGTTGATGCGTTGGATGTCGTGCCGGTTGGTGAAGATGAGGTAAGGTTGCGGAGCCGGGGGTGGTCGACCCTCCTCGATGTCAATGGGGCAATCGCCGTGGGTGGTGCAATTTAAGCGGGCTGTGTCAAAGGTGAAAAAAAAAGGACATCTGTGTCCTGACCCACAAAATGAATCTTAAAAACCAATTTTTTTTTTCAAAGAGCAAACTGAGCTTTAATCTCCACTGTATCACACTACTAGCGTTAAACAGACGGTGGGTATGACCTTCACCACCTTGGATCCAAGGCTCGAAGGCTTGACATACCTATGGGACTTTGAGGGGGTTGCCTGAACGGGTGTACGACGCGGATGCTCCTGGGGTTGGAATCTAGGTAAGTGGTGGTGATGACTACCATGTCGTGGCCCGTGTACTTATTAGCCCGACTGATCGTCTGATCTGTCAGCCGTGTCCAGTAGATGTGGTCGACAAAGAGGGACAGACCATAGCAGTCAGAGCTGGCGACAAAGAAAAATCAATGAAAATAAAGTCACTCAGTTGGATGTGAACCAACCACCTCTTGCTTTCACTGTACTGTCCATGGTTCTGATTACATGCAAGGCACAAAGGTTGGTTTCATGAATGATGGCATTTGATATTCTAGCTAAGTAACATATCCATAAGTTTGGAAATGACTTCTTAACTGAGACAAGATCGATCGTTTCAGACAAATCAATCCCCAAGTGAAGCATTCGAGCAAGGAGCAGCTTCTTCTTGGCACTACTTGCTAAAGAAATGTTTAAAATAAAGACATCCATGATGCACAATGTCACAACAGCAATTAGCCTTCACTTCCGTCTAAAACCAGTCACGGTTATCATTCACCTGATTTCGAAATGTTGCCAGTTATGCAAATAAAAACCTACTTCTCCCAACTGCATGCATTACACTTTGCAACACAAAAAACTGGTGAACAACATCTTTAAATGCTGCTGCAACTTGTGCTTTGGATTTTCGAGCACACAGTAAGCACTTGGACATTTTTGAGTGTTTATGGCATTTAGAAAATGGCTCGTTCCCACTTGGAAGAATTACTCTTCTTGACTCACTTCAACCCTGATCGAACGGTCTCTCTCTCGCTGCCGTCGTAGTAGCTAGACTCAATCAATCCGGTGCCATTGTCTAACCAGAAAAGTCGCTTGTCCACGTAATCCAGCACCAGGCTCTTGATGTTGTTCACCCCTGACTTGACGATGGTCTTGGTGCCGGTTCCGTCCAGCGTAATCCGCTGGATACGCTGCCGCCGACCGGCGGTGCTGACGAAAATATATCTGAAAACACCAAGGGTTTCAAATTGTCTTATTTCTCAGGCAATTGGGTATAATTTCTGGCTATGCAGTGAATTCCACAGTGTATGTTCTTTCAGAATCGGAATCGAAAAGTGTTATGAGAACATCACAGATTTGTGAGTCACTTAACTCTTGCACTCCCTGATCTTATGAAATCTGCTGCTTTTCAAAGGACTTGGAGAACTGAGGAAGGTAGTGCCTATCTGTCGGTATTCGACAATTTGCGGAATAATCAGAAGTAAAAATCCACTGATTTGGTTCAGAGGAATCTAACTCCCGTTCCACCTCTGGAAACAACTCACCCCTCAACAGGATCTACAACAATCGCACTTGGTGTCCGGGGCCCCGTTTCCGCGACAATCCTCCGGTCCGTTCCATAGATACTGCAGCTTTCGATGCACTTGAACAGTGAGTCTGACCAGTATATCCGAAGGTTGATCCAGTCGACCACTAAACTCTCCAAGATCCCGACATTGCCCGATATGAGAGTCTTCGGGGAAAAGGGTGCAATAAGACAATATAGAAGTACAGAAAGGGGAAACATTACATGCCATACCTTGGTTTCAATTTCATTCATAGTCCAACAACGGTGTGTCTCATTCCAAAACTTGGAATGAGACACACCGTTGTTGGTTTATTACAATCTTATTCATCATTGTTAACCACAATCAATGCCACTGCTCTTGTTATCACAATTGTCCTTGTCACTGTCCTAGACCATCTTGTCATAGCCATCAGACTTCCTTGCTAACTTCATCCTCATTCTTGTCATCCACATCACTGTGTCATACTCAAGTTATTGTCCTTAAACGTGTCACTATCGTTTAACCGTCATTCTATTCTTGGTTGTCCTCAATGTCATGGTCCTTGTCATTTTTCTGTGTCACTGTTTTCATCATCATGGTTCTCCTCTCTGTTTTCCTCATCACTATTTTTGATCTCATCTTTGTCCTCGTCATTGACGTCACCAGGAAACATGCAACTCGATTACAAAGCTTACTGAATCAGTTCCTCCGGTCAACGGCGCCCAGCCAATCACATTCCTCATTGACTCAATGAAGTAGATCCTATCATGCATGACATCATAATCAAAGGAGTATACAGTGCCGATGTTCTGTAGGATGGGCAAAAGGTTTGTGCCTCCTTCGTCCATTTGGGAAATGTCCATGCCATGACTGAACATAATGGACGGTTTGGGTTCTACAAAATAATGAGATAAAAACAAAGGCACACTGATGACAAGGTTTGAAATTCTGCAAAATGTGGAAAGCTTGAGGAAAGTCTGATTAATGGCACCTGCAAATATTCAGAATAACCGTCCCTCTGTAGTCGCTATTTTTTTCTGAGTAAACTAAAAGACACAGTAGAATGGTGGAAAAATCAAGTTGTGACATCACATCAGGAATCCACCTACGGACTGTAACAGCTATCATACATGTACTTATGCCATCATCATAGGACAAATTCACTTTGAGATATATACCTACTTGATTTTAAAAAAAATTTCCTTTTAGGTATGAAATTATATTCACAGTTCTATGATCCTTATTGCTAATACCACATAGGTGATTTAGCACAATGTTAGAAAAGCATTGTGGGAAGGAAAATAGGGCCGCGTTTGCTCCTTTTTCCTTCCCACAATGCCTTTCTGCCATTGTGCTAAATCACCCATAATGCTTATTCATGTTACTGTCCATGTATCTTGACCTTGGGTTATAACAATTTCAAGTGCACTGCTTACCTTGGACAAAGCATGACCAGCCATCTGCCTCTAGGGTGTACCCAGCTAAACATGAGCACTGGAATGCGCCTAGCGTGTTGGTACATAGTTGACCACACTGCTTTCTACCGCCTTCAAGACATTCATTGATATCTGTAACCAGAAAATTCAAACAAAGAACTTTGTATCTCACATGACTTGTGAGTGTGGTTGCTTACAATGTTTCTGTCATCAACATGTAGCCATTCATCACTTGTACACAAAATCTACATTGTCATCAGTCCTTTTTATTTTTTTGCATGAATTGTGCCCAGGCTGGGAAGGACCGCCACAATGGCTACGTGGTGAACTCATTTCGTAGCGGCTCTCAAAAGTGTTCTCCTTTACCGACTGCAGTGTTAAGATATATAATTCAATAATTCCCACATTTCCCTACCTGCAAGCGCCTCGAAGCTGTAATCTTTCTTTGCTCTGGCTGGTAAAGAAACCGTTTCCGCCAAAATGACTAATTTACTAAGATGCTCTGCCGAAAACTAAGCCCTTTAAATTTGTGCGCCGGAAAGGCATCCAAGTTTTTAGCGCCGCAAATACATGACGAAATGCCGCCCTCTACGTCTAAACACGGCCAGATATGACGCGCGTCGCGGGATGCGGTTTTCGGGCCAGTACCCATGCCGGAGGATTTTTGGTTTGTTGTCTTTAATTTCTTGTAGAACAAGCATTCTGAAATGGTGCAGGTTATTATTATTTCAAATTTACCTTGGCAAGATCCGCTTTCGTCTAAACGGTGACCGTCGGGACACGATGATTCTGACGAACATACTGACGTCATTAACGACGTGCCCATGACTGTGAAGAGAACACAGAGAGAGGTGTTAATTTTATTTGATAACAGCCTCACATCTCCAATCAAGGCATATATCTCATTCTTCGAGTTATTTTATGTATACTGGTGATCCATTCTTTCCGTCATTTCTACACGTTCTTGCTCTTTCGCAATGCAACTCTTAAGAAAACAACCAACTAACAAGGCCTCAGGCACCGAGGTTCAGAAGTTCATGTTGAAGTACCCGAACCTGTTTAAATACCTGACAAATTGGAAACGATACTAGACAAACACCCAAATACAAGGAAAACACACCTTTTTTACGAGTCCCCCACGGGTAAAACAAACGTCTGTGAACATGATTGCGCGCGTAAACTAAGGGGCCGACGTGGGACCGTGCAAATCCTGGGCGATACGGACCGGCGCCAGTCGGTAAACCACCACCTCAAGCCTCCGGCCAATATCGGTCGCTAAACGTTCGCTAATTGGCTCGCGCAAGTCGATTGGGATTAGGCGAGATAAGGGGCAGAAAACCGGATCGATTATCTCAGATTTTGATAACAATTTGTCAAAACACAAACGTTTAGGCACGTTGTCATGATTTCACTGAAAATGGTTGCCTTGTCCCCCAGTGCAGACGACCATGATCCCCAAACCTCTGACACGACAAAGCCCAGTCTTTGATTTGTGGCAATTATTTGTATTATGTTACAACACTCGAAGTAATTATACCAAAAACATTAATTAGTATAAGCAAAGACGACACCGTTGAGTTACAGACAATAATGCATTGGTTGATAAGGTTATACAAAAGTAACATTTTTCTTACTTTTGTCTAACTTCAGAAAGACTTAAACGCCTAATAATAGCCTAAAACCTTGAGGCTAACTATCTGATTTTTGTGTTCTTTCCTTTTTTCACGACGCACGAGGAACCTGTTGTAATCTTGTTAAAGAGATTTCAAAGATTGCGAATCTTGTATGGATCAAACAAAAGGGGTCTTAAACAAGGTTCAATTTCTATCATTTCTCCCAGCTCTAATATCACACCCTGATAAAATCGTAAATTTTCGAAGGAGTCTCAAATTCCCGCACGAATTCCAGCTGCCGACCATAAAACCGACACGAGGCGCGATAAAGACATCGCTCAACTGTTGCATTTTACACACAATAATTGGGTGGTCCCTCGTGTAAGGTGGAAGTTCATCGTGCACACTAACTTGTTTTTTCACTACTGGATATGGTTTTGATTTAATGTTAGCGGCAAAGATTTGCGAGAGATAATGGATGGTGCGTGAACCCCTAGCGACTCCCGTGGGACGGGAATGGTTTACGTACTGCAGGTATTATGGGTCTGTAAGCGTTACTCCCCTGGGAGGAGATTTGTTCCGGTTAGATTACTACACTCGCACTAAACATTTACGGACACACAAGTGGAAACAATAACCTTGACGTCGACGCAGGTGACATTTACATACTTTATAGCCACTTCTGAACTTCACAAGTGTAGACCACGCCATCTTTATGGGTGTAATAGTTAGACCTCGCGCTCAGAAAGCCGAATTACTTTTGCAAATGTTTGGCAAATCTGCCTCATTTTAGTTTACGTTCTGCAGGCTGTTTTGCTATTTATGGCTTTCCAGGATAGTCACAAACACATCATTCGTGACAAACACCGTGGGAAATCCATTAAAAAAAACATAAAAACATGTTTTGATATAGGTCGGCTAATAACACAAAAGTTTGTTGGGTTGTTCCTTACAGGCATTTGGACAAACATCTACGTGATAAACTGGGAAAATCTTGAGACTAGCCAGCCAGACAATTGAATTCCATTCGTTGAATTAAGAGACGGCAAACTATTTACGGACAGACAGTGTGGGGGAGTGATATAGTGGGACACCCTGTCAGACACAAACGACAGTCAAATGCGAGACGCCTGCGACTTAGTGAGGAACTAAAAACCAAGGCCATCACGCGACAAAAAAAAAGGAAGTGTGACAAACTTTGCCAGTCCGCCTGGCTAGACTGCCGACAAGAGAGGTGTCGGGTCAGGTATGGTACGTGCAGTTCAGCCTAACAGCGCGCGACAAGTGCACCTTGGCTGTCGAACAAATTGTGCAGCGCAAAAACTGCGGTGTGGTACTTTCTGGCATCCTGGGTGTTGTCAGAGGACTGCACCAAGTCTAGGTAGCGCCCGGTAGCGATTTTGACGCCTGATACACAGCGCTTGGCGCAAGTGCTGACGGGCATAGCCTATGGAAAGCATAGAGCTACGGTTTGTAGCTCTATGATGGAAAGGTAGGCCTACTTTTTTTATACGTACATCATTCCCAGAAAAAGGGAGGGTTAAAAAACGCCGCGTAGAGGCGCCACTTTTGGAGCCAGCTGCCGACCAGCCGGAAACAGGAGACCTTTTTGGCCTTAACTAGTGGTTGGTTCGTGACGTACCTCGCGCATGTGCAGAGAAGTTGAAATGCGAACGACCCCAGTCAACCGTTGTCAGGTCATCAGGTCGAAGGGGAGAAAGGTAGCCGCAGGAAGGGCAAAATAGCATAAATAAAAGTGACAATTTACTAGTAACATACTGTTTTCCGGCATTTTTCTTACAACTGGTCCTCTCTGCACTGTGCTATTAAAACGATTTATGGCTACCACCGATGCTATCAACCTGGATTGGCGGCTCTAGTTGACTAGACTAGTCCAACCATAGTCGACTAGCCTGCGTTCGACCAGAGTGAGTCGAACTACGGTTAACTATACTATCTATAGTCCTTGATCGAACCTGCCGTTAGCTTTCCCAGCCATTTCCAACTGGTTAACATACCTCGTAAATTATCATACTCCTTCCAAGGCTTCCCAAATGTAATAATGCTTGGTCTATAAGAATTTGCGAAGAGCAAGGGGTCATGACCTCTAAAATGGGTAAAATGGTTAATTGTCAGCGGACGAGGAAAAGGTGAAACGGTCACTCGATTCTAGTTTGACCGTGGTTTGACTTAGAGGAGACATGATTTCTACCACGACGGCGCAGTGGACACTGACGAGCCCATGTCATTTTGGTGGTCACTGTGCACGCTGTGGCGGATTAAACGTCACTAAAGTGAATTTTTAAAAAGGTCTGTCAAATTTAGTTTCAATAACTTCCTATACAGCCCTAAAAAGAGCAACGAAAATGTGTATAATTGTAAAGAAAGTTAGAGCATTTTGAAGTGTGCTTAAATTCGGGCGAGCAGAGTTAAGAAGTCATTACTGCGGTTACATATCATGCTCGTGGACAGGGGGTGTGCGCGCGTTACATGGCTCTTCGACCAATAAGGTGCACTTACCCAATGCGCGCGCGCGTCAACGCGCCACCGCAGTTTATGTTGGCCTCCTTGGGCCAGGTTAGTCTATGTGCAGATCTACCCAAGCATTTGTCTCCAGCATTCTGTTTTTCTGCATGAGCTCATGCGGATATTAATGACAGGAGTTTTAACAGAAGTGTTTTGATAAACGTTCTCTAAGGACACCAAGCAGGCACTGCAAACAAGTCAAATACGACACCTCTGCGACTTGTCCACAGCATGCCCCGGCCTCATTTCCGACATCGATGGCGGACAGCCCCTCCACTTCTGCGGTCGCCCAAGGCAAAAATAAATACAAAACGATATTTACACGTGCCCAATTTATTACAACTATTTCGGGCGAAGTGGAGGGGGGCTGGGAGAATGTCTTACCGACACCTCGCATGCATGAAGTGGGGAGAAATTTGGCCTGGGGGAACCGGACCTGAAAGTGATTTCCGGACGGCAGAAATTGGCCCACAACTGTGTGCTCCTTCTCAGGAAGATTTAAGCACCAGGTTTTGGTGAACCGCAGTATTTAATTTCTGTAACATTCCATCACGCAGGATTAAGTTTCCGTTGAAAAATTACAGCACTCTTTCCTCCCGAATCAAAATAAACAATAAAGCCTCCTTTCAGAAAGCCTTCTACTGCTGAGAAACATTCGAGTTTTGTACACTCGAAACAGCAAATCGTGAACAAAATTTGACACAAAAATTCCTTTCGATATTTGAAGCATGATATAAATTGCATGTGCATTAGACGACACGTCCGTGCGGTAATTTACTTCCATCACTCGAAGCGTGTGCCACCAAATGAAGCCATTTTGAGAAATCCTATCTATCTGAACAAGGTTTCTCCCAGCAAACTCGTCAAGTTTCGGTGCATTTTCACTACGACTTGTAATTTCATTTCACCTTCCTGACAGTAGCTAGCTGTTATGCAAAAATCAAACCTGCCTCAGTCAATTAAGCAAATGTACACCATCTTTCCGTTTCAAAATAATCAAGATTGCGGACTGCCCCGGACTCTTACGTAACAGCTACAATTGTTTGTTTCCGATGAGAGATCTGATTAAAAACAGGACTAAATGTTCCCGGAAGAAATTAATTTAGACTAGAGCAACTGTTGCCCCAACCAAGATAACGCAGACACAACAGAGGTCAACGACCACCCCTCCCGACCTCAAATTACATGGCATTTAACCTTTGGCAGCAACGCGCGGATTGTCTACATACGTGCACGTACAGGAATGCACAATGTACATGTACATGTAATGTACTTTCAGCCTGGAAGACCTGCTTGACTTCCTCGGTGCGTTCTTCAAAGTTGTTTTTCTACTTCTACAGGGCCATTTTTTGTCGAACTAGTCATAAATGATATGACCGTATACTCCAGGCGCACAAACGCTTATAAGAAGCGAAAATCTATGGGTCATCTAAATAAAATCAAAATATTTGGACTGATGATGTTCGATATTCTGTCCACCAGTCCATCACTCCCTCCAATACTGCAAGGTATTTAAAAAGTCACTACAATTTTTAAGTCCAGGCTGGTGGGGAGTCTACTTGTGAATCCGCCCCGCACGAGCAATCCCTCCTTGTACTGAAATCAACATTGTTCTTTTGTTTCCGGCCATAAAGATCCGCCTGTTTTGAGAAGACCAGGTGATTAAGTCTCCCTTTTATAAGCAAGACACGGACGAGTCCCATCCGGGGGAAGCGCCCTGTTAACGACAACCAGCTTTAGGGGAAGGCCTTGCTGGCTGAAAAAAAAATCGACGACCGTCCACGGACGTACACAAAATGATTCGAGTACACAGACAGACACCACACACAAGAGGCTGCCTTATCTTGACGTGTAGAGCGGAAGAAACACTCTTGACCTGTCTATCTGTTATCTATTCCGACATTGTGTTCGAATACCGTTGCTATAAACTATCCGAAACTGAGAAGGCCGCGTTGTAAAGATACGCGTTAAGTGCACCTGCGGCCTGTATTACACAAATTTCAAAATGTCTTTTTACTGAGAAACATATATCATTTTGCTGTTTTCGTCCGGTGTATAGAAACAGGTGATGTGGATTCCACAAGTGACAATACAGGCAATGGTTCTTAAGAAATATTCAAACAAGACACCCTTACACGAAAAGTCCAGTTTCACTTGGGGTGATTTCTTCTTTAGAAATGCGACCAACGGTTTTCCTTCCGATTGTCAAAGAGGACGGAATGCCTGAGTTCAAGTTCAAAGTTACACCGAAGGTCCGTTGAAATACACTATCAGGAACACAGCGGCAATTAAAATGGTTTACGGAAAAACTTGTCACGAAAGTGCAATAAACAGGGGAAGAAATCTTCCTTTTCCTTGTTCCGAAACCGCGGCCTTATAAATAACTCTCGCGGCACCTTGACCTCCACCGCAAACAGAGGGAAACTATATAGACCAAAGAAGGGCAATTGACGGTCACTATTTCCACCAAAACTGACCCAAACGACTTCGGCCACGGGTACAACACAGGCATACCTGTCTGTCAAGGATTGTGACATCGAGCTTGACGCTCCCGTGGACCCGGCATTTGACGGGTGATTGATGGCTTTCGTGCCGGTCACAAGCGCTTAGGGACACCGGGAGTATTTAGCAGGAGCACGGTCAAGTTGCTACGTGACCGTCACGGAGGAATAGAACAATGTCGGTGCTAACAAAGACCGAAAATTTCTATTGCTGAACTACAAAGAGCAGCTCTTTTCTAACCCATCACTCGTCAGCTGTCAAAACTGTGCGCAATCTTTCTTATCATTCCACAGTCTGATACACATAACTTTCAATTTTGATGGATGGGTTTTGTGCAAGCAGCCGACTATGGTTTGTTTAAATAGGGAGAAAATCCAGAAATTGTTCCGAAGAAACAGATTTTAAATCAGCGTTTGGACCAAAGAGTGGTATGCCTTTGTGTGATACATAAAATAGACTTGTTGTAGAAAACAAAGGAAATGAGAGTTCATAAAACGAATTCGTAATCAAAATCAAACTGTGTTGAAACAAACCAATAATCCTTCCTTCTAAGAATACAGGGTGGACTCAAAATGAGAATAATCTTCCGATTTCACCAACTTGCTACAATCCTAGCACAGATATGTGATCGTCTAAATAAAACACACGGCATCTGGCTATAAATCGGCGCTTTACATTCCTCCCTGGAAAACAAACACCGTAGTCAATTGCGTTGCTAAAAAGCAACGGGTTTATGACTAGTTTTGTGTCAACCAATTGTTGATGTTGTTCGCGCCAGCTGCTAATGGCGTTTGCTTCAGCTGTTTTGATGGTTAGCGCCTGTTGTTACTGGTGACATGTGACCACCATTTACAAGCACAACCTAATCGTGTATTCCCCATTACAGACTTATTCACCAAAAATGCATGCACCATGCACACTGTCGGTTCCGACAGGTTACCATGTGTAGTGTACATTTTACCCTGAAAAGAAAACCCACACACGTGACCTCCCCGTGAATGATGTGAATTAAAGGACAAGTCTCGGGAGAGATTGCGTTTGAAAAGCTTGAAACCCGCGCTAGATTCCCAACACTGGGATGATGTAGCCATATGGAATCCATAGGTTTCCCTCCCATGCCCGATGTCAGTTGAAGATGAATTGCCACTGTAACGATAATCTGTGTACGACTTGATGTGAACTGATTTACAATCAGTCGTTCCACAGCAAACAACGTCGTTGTTGTTACACATTCACGCTGCATATTCTGCCTTGACAACATTCAATATACACAAACAAAAAACAAAACACAATCAACGATAGAGATGCAAGTGGCAATAACTAATCAACGATTAATAAACTCATTGTCACTTGCTGAATCTAAAAATTAGAGTTATTCAGCAGAACCCCAAATAAAACCAATGCCATCGGTTACTGGCATAATACTCTAACATCCAATCGTTTACTGCCACCAAAGTAACCAAAGTCTCAAGGTAATGTAACCCATGTAAGTATATTTACCAGGGAATGTAAGTATAAGAATGGAATAGTTCTTTGTCTTTCTCTTTCATTCAGTTTCATGAGCGACTTCAGGACTTTTGAATAGTTCCACTCCAAAGACGACCAATACACTAACAATTTAAAAAGAACCCGGATGGTAAAGCCATTATAAAACTTATCTGCCCACTTCATTAAAGTTAAACCAGAAGGTGTATGACACTGAAATATGGAAGGGCTGCGTAGCACCGTGATCAGAATATTGACAAGAATATAATATCAAATCAGTGCTCTGAAATATGTAATTGCCGAGCTTTCGGTAACTGAGTACCTTCTTCAAGGCAAGCAGATTAACTGAGTACCTTCTTCAGGGCAAGCAGATCAACTGAGTACCTTCTTCAGGGCAAGCAGACTCAGTTACCGAAAGCTCGGCAATCACTTATTTCAGAGCACTGATTTGATATTATATTCTTGTAGGTATATAACACTGTCTACTTCGTTTCCTAACGCCGCAAAGGCTTCTTTTTACTCCGTGCAAAAGAATGAAAGCCACTGAAAATGCACTCACGTGCGTTAAATAAAGGGACTCCTAAATATACGGTACAGTATATTCAAACAGTAGTTTTCATTTTATTTACTTTAAAGATTTTGCCAAGTCTGTGAGTTTAGTGTACTTCCTGCGTTTGTTGAGCAGATACTAGAACGTTTCTTTGTCATAACTGCCTAAAAGATAAGCCTCTACATTTTTCAGACTGGAATCAGGTTTCTCCAACAGCAATTTTGTGAACAAATTAAAAAGCCGAACTTGCAGCTCATAAACTTAGTCCACAATGGTCATTAACAAATTTAAGCGGGAAATTAACAACTGAATCCCCTTTTACATCGATTAAAGGACCCATTCTTGATATGAACTGAATTTTATCTGAATGGCTTAGGTAAGTGTCTGTTATCCTCGTCAGCCGCCTCGAAGGTGTGAGTACCTGCCGCCAAATCACGCGGGACTACTTGAAATGTCAAGGTCGGTGCGATCAATTATCCAGATTTCAAGTTCAATTCTCGCGGTTGAACGGTTCAACTGGGCCGAGGGCGCACCGGCAACTCCTGTTACCGCAAACACTAAGGACTTGAACGCAACTTGGCCATCGTGAGGCAAGATAATCGAAGCTTGAGCTAAAGGCATGGACGCGACTATATTGCCTGAAACTGGCAGCGGCTTCAATTTCAAACGTGTATCTGCAGTTCAAAAAGGGTCCATTTTTTAACATCAGGGATAGTTCAAAATTGTACACGAACAAAATTTCAAACGTTTGAAAACATTCCTTATTTCACTCCCATTGCAGTAAACTTCATAAATATTTCGCCACTTGAGGTTTCGAAATAGGGGCAAGTCACTAATCAAGCCAATATAGACCGTTGACATCTTGAAAAGTTTTCTAATGAAGTTACATGTGTTCTTCTGACTGATTACTTTTGAACAAAAAATATGCGGTAACAGTTTCTCCCACGGTGTCTGCAACATGCGTGAACGAGAACAACAGGCCTTTCAAAACGCTTGACCCGTTTCAACTATTCCAAAGCAACAACTGTAGCGATCACAATAATTCACAAAGATTGGGATAAGAGTGTAACGTTTCGAAAATTTCACATAAATTATACAACAACAGACATTTTTTTAAAGAAATTAGCCCTGCAAGCAGCTTGTGGGTCACTGGGGAGTCATGCGTTTTCAGGTCCATGGTTTTGTAATGTAATGCCAAATATCTATCATTCGTAACACTATTCTCAGTGACAGGTTCTCTCTCACTCAGTCACTGTTCCAACTCGGGTCAGGTCAGAGCGAGGCAACTCACAGGTCGTCACCAAAAGCGCGTCGGGGGCTTGACATTGATAGATGCGCACGGTGACACCCGGACCACCAGACCAACGCCAATGAAGACAGATCGCGTCTGAAACTTCTTGGGGCATTTTTCCCCCTTTGTGATGTATCGTGTATGAATTGAATAGGGATGTTGGCTAATATTTAATACTAAACGTCACAGGTGGAGTAATGCTGGTGATATGGCTACACAGTCTGCAGCCTTAAGGTTAGGCTACGCAGAGTCACTGCTGAATGAAGTTATGCAAATTTCGTTTCAATTACGTCATCGTGGTCTTCCACTTTCGTAGACGCTCTTTAGGTTGTTTACGATTTGACAATTTCCCAGCATCATTAATTCTTTTTGCTTTCATATAAGTCATCAAACAAAAGCGAGGTCCAAGGACAGTGACAATTTGTAATTTAAAATGTTTTATATAAAACCGGATCAAGTGCATGTTATATCAACATAAGTCGGTACACTACGTGTAAGCAATTAACATAAATCTGCATAATTCTCAACCTCGTCTGACAAGTGACTTTTTTAGCCCCTAAATTTTGAGTAATTCCGATACACACAAAGAACAGTCCAGCACATTATAAGCTTACACGTCTTCAAAGGCTCAAATACGGTTACATCGTCACCACAGTCTCACTCATCGCATCAGTAAAAGTTCAAAATGTTGAACTAAAAGGATTTTCTTTGAAATATTAAGTTATTTATCAGCGTACACATTACGCCAAACGCCCCTTCACATCAACTGGGCTGCCTGAAATTGATCACCGTCGCTTTTGCTGATAGCGGGAAGAACAAAGAAACCTACCGTTATCCATCGGTTCCCAGGAATCGTTCGCATGCGACACAAAGCATTTTCGATCACGTTTTACGGAGAGATTTCGCAAGCGAAACCATCACTCGCACGAGGAGGGCGCTTGTTAACCATGGATGGAAACGCTACCCAAAGCGCATAGCAAACCCACTGCTGAAAAAACACAGACTTTCTAATTGATTTAATTAACCCCGAAAACGAGAAACAAGACGAGAGATGTGGTAGACTGATCACATACTTCAGCGGTCGCGCTCAACCCTCACTGTCTTCTTTTTCTCTGTAAAGATTGTTTACATTCGATTAAGCTACTGTTTCAATACGACGTAACAGTAGACGGATCAGCGATGTCACGGAGGCAATGTCACGCAGAGACCTGTAGTAACGTGACCGTATCAATCGTGCTTAGAAACAGTTCAGTTCTGTTTTGATGAGTGGGCCCACCTGAACGGCTTCCGTAGCAAACTCCATGGCTTGCTCTCTCGACACACTGCTAGGGTTCATCCATGTTCATGTGAATTACAAGAGACGTTGGGACAACTTTCTATGGGAGTGATAACTCTCGCGGCAGCAACTATTCAGCCACGGAGGGAAGAGGTTAGTGCAAAATGATCATGCGCTGCACGGTCGAAAACTTTGGCCACGAAGTAGTAAACGATGAAGACTTAAACTTTTCACATTTAAGGTAAGGGAAAATAGGCCGCTTCTCACGGTTTCCACACTAAAACCAAGCCCTTTAAAAACAGGCGGGCGCTTTCAACAAGTACTGACTGGACTGATGACAGTCTAGTTAGCGCTGGGTGTCCCGCTAATGTCAAAGCATGACAGTAACCGTGGCAGCCTTGCTGAACATTATCAAGAGCCCTTATCATAAACAAAGACCCCTCAAATCGCTGGTGGAGGCAGCGGGAACGCGCCTCCAGGTCAGCAAAAGATAATAAACACATTAATGATACAGTAACCGGTTGGTCCCTCGGGGCATGCGTCGAAGTAAAAAAAATCAATCTGCATTTGCTTTTCCTTGACCAAATAAAACCAGAATATGAAACATTTGAAGTAGATGCCAATGCCCTCGATTTTCATGGAAGGAATCTATAACTGTACCACAAAACCAGCTTGTACTGTCTACAGTGACCTATGACGGGATATCGCATGGAAGATGGCGTCAATTTTAACGACATCAGTGAGTGTGTTTGTTCTCCGTTGGGGAAGAAAAATCAACTTGTTTACTCTTACAATCATTTCATTGCATTGAAGTGTTAAGCTAATCAGAGATTCTTTTCAAGCATACAATGGCACTTAAAGTGCAACGACATGGTGGATTTATACAGCGCCAAGTACATCTTTGGATGAGTACATGTACATCGACCAGCAGCGAGTGGCATGGGAATGGGTTGCCAGGGGCGGTGTCTTTCTTGAACGACCGGTCAAAATGATGACATTTCATCGAATTCTGTATGAACTGCAACACCCTTAACGTCACGGACCGACCGTGATCACTGGTACCCACTCCGAGGGCGGGTCACCTCTACGGTGTTTTGTTTTGTTTACAAACACCTCCTCCGGGGAAAACACCCACACAAACCCTTGATTGTTCTCCCCTAACCCGCCGCAACGAAGCCCCTTGACGAGTTAATTGCAAGTGGCGATAGCACTGGCCGAGGTTGACCCCGTAGCGCCCTCAATCGCGCATCCCGCCCGCGCCACTTGGCCGTATGACGACAGGTGAAGGCTATACCGACGTCCATCTGACGGCTGTTTTACGGCCGAGGTAGCTGAATACAAATATTAGTCTAGCGACGAAATTGGATTTAATTTGATTTGATGACTTTACCGAGCAAGCCAACTCATTATTTATACACGAACAGGCTGGTTTTACTTGATATGGACGTGTATAATATCACTTTATATGCGGCACCACAATGACTAATTTTTTTTCTCGAAGAACCATCTGGAAGTCTCCAAAATTTACCACTTTGAAGAATATTCATACCTTTGCAGAGTTTTACAGGTGCAAAATTTACACTGCTATGCGTACACCAATTATCACACGGTAACAAGCCACGTGACGATGATGACGAACAAGCTACACGAACTAGAACAAAGTTACCGCTGGTTTTTGAAGGATCTGGGAGTGCTTTTGGTATAAAGACAATCTCAGACTACAACTACTAACGACAGAATACTGCATTAAACTTGTCGTTTTTACAAAAATACACCGACGCGGGAGACACTACTTTTTCTGCCAAGTTTTGGAGGGTCTGCGCGCACGGTCGTAAATAACGTCAATTTGCCCGTGCTCTTCACTGCCCACCATTTACATTCTTGTACGTGTTCAAGTTTAGGTTCCCTTGTTGGAGATGGCATTACAACCACTAGACAAAAAGTCGTAAATTAAACTTAAATGGGGAAATTTGGAGGGCTTGGTCGCGGTACTGGCGCCAAGTTCCGACAGGGCGAGTGAGTGATTGTGTCGCGACGCCATCGGCGCGTCGGACGGTAACAGCTGCCGTGCATGCTGTGTTACGACTTCATTGGACAAATTAATTGGTGATTTACAGTTCCTGATAACGCTGACACGACTAGCAATTTGGTTCCCTCGATTGAAGTTGGAGAGGGGATGGTTCAAAAGTTTCTGTGCTAACATGGTGCTACTGACAATAACGATCAAGACCTTTCACTTTTACTCGGGAAACCCAGGGCGAAATACAAGTACATCACGCAGTACTTAGTTCTGTTCCACATGGGCAAAACGCAGACCATAACACCACTAAGTGAAGCGTTAGTCTCTACGAGCTCTCTGAAGAAGTGAGTCTAGATTGAGAAAAAAGGTTTCTTCCTTAACAAATCAGAGGAACCACTAGGGAAATGTATAAACCACTGTTTAAATCAATTCAATCAAATCTTTCCCTTTCACGAGAAAAATTTGTGAGCCCTTTTAAGTTGTTGAGTCAATTTGCTCAGGCATGACCAAACTTCAGACTCGAAACGAGTCTATTTTACAGCAAGATTGCGCACCGATGGCTCACTTCAGATAATTTTATTAGCAAGCATAGCGGAATACATGTAATCCATGTAATCTGTGTATGCAGTAACCAAGCAATCCACTGTACTTCAAAGGAACCTCAACGTAACATGCAAAGTTAACACCTTGGCGCTTGTAACAGTATCAGATAAGGTCTCATGGCATCGGCCTGCATTTGGCCCAACGACAAAGATAAGACACGAGCAGAGACTATACAACATGGGTGTCTCCACTCGAATTGATTGCTTCGACCAGTGCTCAAGATACGATGGCCTTCTCGACCGCTTATGGATCTGTCCACAAACACTGAAATTATGGTCTTTGTGGGCGGGGCGGCAACCACAGCGGAATTCCTATAAACCATTTAAACATTGAAGGGGCGGGATGTCAAGGCCATCGGACCATGAGACATTCAAGGATCTTCAATACGCAAGCCTAGCCTTCGGAAACTGCCCATTACACTAAAAATTGCTGTCGTGCAATCTCATCATGGAGGAAGGGATAGGCTTCTTCCATGATCTCACCAACTTGATGAAAAATCGTAGATGAGGGCTTCCCGAGCTAGCACGCAATGGTTCATTAAAAAGTTCGCAGCTAGACGCTCGTCGCTCCCGTTATCACACGTGGACATCCCGGTGTGTCCAAGGCCTGGCATCTGTTCCTGCATATCCCTTGATTATCGCATCGTTTTAACGCCCACAGGGTCCGTACGAAACGACTAGTCACTCAATTTAACACCCTCCTCGTCTGGTTACGCGCCTGTTACTAGTCAATCCAAGCAGTTAACAGTTTGTAACATCATGGTAACATGCTTGGGGCATGGCAACGAGAAACAAATGTTACAATTGTAAACCATCAACGGTCCCTAATCAGTAGTCATTTGCTGTACAAAATGTCAAGAGTAATCCTTCAATGAAGTTAATCTTCAAACACAATCAATACTTTAAAACGACACGTTTTAAGTATCTTAAGGAAGTCACAACAGTAGTTTCGACAGCTATGGCTAATTAAAAAGTACGTCTATCTAACATTCCTAAATGGAGGATCAGAGAAGTTTATTGTGGTGTAGTACGAGATTCGGCCGTGTGCAAGGCAGCACCCCTTTGCGAAATTCAATCAGTGAAACTACGATTTGAAAGGGCTTTTTGCCCTTATTGTGCAACAGAGCCATTTATACGGTTCATTGCTTGTTGGCACCAACTGTGCGCCGACTGAACCGTGTGCCTGGTATAACACTTTGGAACAAGTGGCGACTTTACTGCAAGAATGCATTTACCTCTGAAAGAGGATTAACTTGTTAAATTCAACCCTACGTTCCGTGTAATTGCACGAAAAACTTTGCGTTTATTTCAGATCAACGAGGGCAATCTGGGTTCAGTTGGTGCAAACATTCGGAACATGTGTTAAAGATATCGAGGGGTTGCTTTCTTGTAAACCGACAGAGCAAGGGTCTCGTTCTCAAGGTGAACTGGGGTATAGATACAAAAGTAACAAGTCTGATTTTTCCAGGCACGCTTTTAATCCAATTAAGCCGAGCAGACCCCTCCTCGATCGTGCTTCTACAAGCCCAAGGAGGACGCAGAACTTGTGCTTGTATCGTGTCGTCGATAAATTATTGGTGGAGACAGGGTAGACCCAGTTCTTGAAGGGAGAAGGTCTTGGGGAAATTCTTCCGTCTGTTTGCAGAGCAACCAAGCACGTACTTGATAGATGAAACGCAAGTGTCAGAGACTAAATGTGTGTCTGTGTACGAAGTTTGTACGAAAGAGAACAAAATTCGTGGCAAATCCCGCCCAACAATTGGGGCTTTGTGGTAATTCTTAGAGCTCACGGAACAATTTCCAGATCGCCGTCATACATGAGCCTGCATGCAGCCGAAACAGAAGGTCTTTGCATTAGCGTGTTTGCTCTGAGAGTCTGTGGTTCTTCAATCGATGGAAAGAGTCAAACCACGGACCCTCCACTCACCTTCTCTGAATAGACTATAGGGTCCGTGGTCAAACCATTTGCCCAATCCCTCCTGTTCGAGGTGAAAATTGAAAAAGGCGAGCGCATAACCTGAACACTAGAAGTTAAAACGATACTCAAAATAATTGGTAGATTGGAAAAAGTTAGGCGAGTCCATGGGTAAAGAAAATTTGCTGAGAAACTTTCACCTCAGAATATCGATGAATTGGCCCTGGCTGCTTGAAGAATATGTGCAAACGACAGTCTAGAATATTTTGCATGGTATTTAACAGCAAAATCCCCCATGTCAAAAGTTGTTTCAACGGTGACCTTAAAGTTTTGTGCACGTTCTAAACATAGGTCTAACTCGTCACCATTTTTTAACAGGGGTTATCAGTCGTGAGACTACGCATAAAGAGCCCATGCAACTCGAGCTGGTTCGGACTAAGACTGAAAATGAATTGGGAAGAAAATTGATGCAGATCCCTTTAACGCCCATCAGAATGGAAACGTGCCCTAGAACAGACGTCCAATTTTGCCACAAATCCAGGCCTTCTGTTCTTCTCTCCGAGGTCAATGGGGATGCAGCCCCTTTGGTTTAGTTACCCCGAAGAATCAAACCAGCCAGCCCGGTCACCAACCACACAATCCCATCAAATTTACGATAAACTGTAGGGAGCTAGGATAAATCAGACAACACTAGCTCCTCTGTCTTGTTGGCGACCGGTTCGGGGAGCTTGTGGGAAGAATTTTTTCCCTCGGAAAGCCACTTACGGTGGACTAAGTAGGGGCTTACCAACGGCCCCTCCATCAAGCATCTAGAAAGTACAACCACCCGTTGCCTCCGGCGTGACTTTTACCAGAAAATGCGCCCATAAAAAAAATCTTGACTGGGACTAGACATGTGGGGATCTCGTTAACACTGGCCAGTCTTTTGTTTCAATTTTTGTTGTTAACAAAAGGGCGCGTGGGATTTACGCATATGATTCAGGAAAGTCTAGATTTGGATGGTAATGGCAGCTTAATTTTGTTGTCTCTTTCTGCCGGCTAGGGATAAAACTTGTTGTGATCCAGTTTTTATAATGTTATCCCAACTGGCTAATGGCTCTTGCGGTGTGACCCACACAAGAGCGTCCTTATCCTAAAAGTCGAGGAATTCCAGTAGGCCTACTTCTTAGTGCCGTACAAGTATCGAATGTTGGTACTGGAGAACTGCCGAATGATGGTACTCCAGAACTGAGATAAGTGCTCGACTCGTTCGAGGAGAAAAGGGCAGCTGAAAGGTCAACAGGGAAGGAACAAAAGGACGTTGTAAGAAAGGGGAGAGGCTAGTACTAGTGAGTGGGGGGGGGGAGAGAAACTCCAAGGTGTTGACAATGGATATTGGACAAAGGGTTGAAATTCAATACAGAAACCATATCTTGCACAATTGGTTATTACGTACTACACTTTAACCACACCACCTCCTCGCTGTTCCATCTACTACACCAACTTTGCTTGTGCTTCTGTTTTGGGGAGGTTTTTTGGGGGGTGTTTGTTTGTTTGTGCTTTTCTTACTTTCTCTTGGTGGCTTTGTTGTGGTGGGATGTCTCGTTGACGTTCCGGATTAACATATCACGATTTCCTGTATTTATACAACAGTGATTAATTTAACACGTGACGCTGACTCCCCGAATGTCCTAAATGCGGGAAGTGTTGAGAGGAAGGTGACAGAAAGGTTTGACTTGATGGGATCATGGAGGAAGGAAGACATCCATCCATGGTGGAAAATATGAATAAGGTCCCTTCGATGCATCAGTCAGGCTTGTTTTTTAAAGGGTAGTTAAACTTAAATACAGGTTCATTAATCCATTACGCACTGTTCTTGGGTGGGAGTTTGTTCAAGGCGCACAATATCTCACAGTATCTTCTATTTAAAGAAACCGATATATTTACACCTGTACACTGTGGGGTCACATCATCTGAACATTCCTGAAACCATCTCAGCTCCCTGGGGAGTGTACTAGCCTGATGCTGGCACATCAGGCGCAAACAGCTAAACATGATGATCTTATCTGCCCTCATTGGTACCCATTTACTCCTGGGTAGAGAAAGGCACATAGGGGAAGTGACTTGCCCAAGATCACGACATGTTGCTACCAGCTAGATTCGAACCCCCGACCCTATGATCAGAAGCTACTAACCCTGACCACTGGGCTACAAGCCCCCTCCCCCGGCCAAAAAAAAGCAATTTGCCTTGAGAACAAAAGTGAGGACTGCCTGTAAACATGTTATGGAGCTGGAGCGACGTTTACGGCGGAGCAGCAGAAAAGGCACAGGCAGAGGCGTGTCTTGTGAGGGAGGGAGGGGGCCACCTTTGAGACACTTGTCAGAGTTTATTTTTATCATTTATTGTTATTCTTATCAATATTTGGGAATTGAAAGTGCCCTCAATTTGGAAATGGTGCTACCACATTTCATGGGGGGAATGACCTTTTAGACAAAATTTGGACAGCTGTTGACCAAAAAATGTTATTTCCCCCACAATCCAAGACCTGGATATGCCAGTGATAGGCCACATTCAGCGCTACAACAACACAATATTAAGTTAATACTTTAAACCACAACACTTGCTCCTTGTTTGCCGACCTCTCCTCACAATTGGGACCCGTCCGGCGAGCTATCTAACTTCTGATGCAAATCTTTTCTCCAATCTACCGGCCGTGTTAACCGGAGGAAGTTGCGGTCAGGCTAAGCCCTCTCTTAACGAGGCACAACCCGTGTTTTGTCAGCGTGCGAAAACTATTATGACAGCGTGAAAAGGCTCGTCATGTGGTATGGATGAACGTGTTTGATTGATTGGTTTTTTAACACCATGCCAACCCAATCAAACTTAACAGTGTGGTTAGTTTTTTTCCCTGCCTTCCATAAAAAAAATGAAGGGACAATACTCGACTTGTGCGAAATTGTGAAATGAACAAATCGATTTCGACAGTTCATTCCCAGGAGTTCGGAATACAATCAAAGGAAATGAAATACAATGAAAATGGCTCTACAAACCCAACATCTAAAGGCACGATTGTTATTTGCAATGAGCCAGTTCCCGTTTCGGAATTCGAACAGCGCATGCCCAGCAAGAGGTGCGTTGTAAGGTCCATCCTCGACCCCATGGGCTGTGTGCGCGTTCCTTCACTAGTTAGATCGCGCAAGACATGGTGGGAACCATTATAAAGTGGAGATCAACGGTGCGAACCGACATCCCATGGGAACGAAGTTGTCAATGGTCCTATCAGCACTGCCATATACGCCGACTCGCGCGCGCTTTGTTCCCGAAAGACCTGGACTTCTATTTTTTAAATGCGGAACTGGCTCATTATAAATGCAACTGCATGCTGGATACCTATTTGGTCTCACTTATTAACTGTAAACTATCTTACTGAACCTTGCTGTGGCATCAGTAGAGGGCTACGCCTTGCACATGACCGCAAAATAAGTTAGTTATTTTTAGATATATATGTTTGATGAAAGACAGTGGCCACGATTCATCACTTTCACCACGAAGCAAAAGTGATCCGAAATGCAAACATCCTGGTCAAGGATTCCAGACTGCACTGTAATGAACTGTATGAAATCAGCAGCCGCCCAAAGGGGGCTTAAGATAGAGAAATCTGACCCTCTTGGAAGACCATTATGAAGCAAAGCAAACATCCTCGTCGCGGAAGAGACTCGGAACTTATTACTTCCATCCTGACGAGCAACTTGCCACATGAAGACCCGTGACAAGCCATTCAAACATTTCGAATCCATCGGGAGAAATCGGTGGGTTTCTCCACGATTACATTCCCATGTGGTTCGTTACCCATCCAGTAAACAATGACCACATCACAATGTGGGTGTAATCACGACAACGGAATGTTGACACTCCGTTTCCACAACGGGCTGGAAAGAAGCTCGGTCGCTTCAGAATGTTTCCACACGGAGAGGAAATGTAAACAGAAATGAAATCAACCGAAAATCAGCGGGGATGTGTCGATACGAATCCTCCCAACATTCACAAGACAATGGGTTGTTTAACATTACGGAAAACAACTACACGTAGAATTGTTTTTTCTCCACCCCCGTATTAAAAGGTTAGAACTCCAAAGTTAAATGGAAAGAGTATACTCAGGTTTGCTGGCCTTCTTCCTTTACTGCAATAATAGTCACTATTTGTATAAAGGTGGGGAACACTGCCAAACTTTCTTTCCTTTCAAAGTTCAATATTAATTGGTGCAATATCCAATACGAAAAATGCCCGCGGTTTAAACTGTAACCCCCCACAGCGCCTGAAAATGGGATCATAAACCTCCAAAAAGACCCAGAATTTGCAGACAGTCGCTGCTCTCCCAGTTACTGTCAGCCGCTTGCTTAAACATCTTTATCTGTCAGTGTGATTGCATGATTGTATAATATAATATAGACAACACGAAGT
The DNA here is from genome assembly GCF_054643075.1 of Acanthaster planci. Classification (NCBI taxonomy): domain Eukaryota; kingdom Metazoa; phylum Echinodermata; class Asteroidea; order Valvatida; family Acanthasteridae; genus Acanthaster; species Acanthaster planci. The sequence continues at coordinate 6,595,378 of NC_141795.1, forward strand.
CAAGTCCAGTGCGAATAGCCCGATGTAAAGCTGTACATCACGATCAAAATATCATTTCACGGTCTTACATTAATTTCGAGGAAAGAAGCAACAGGCAGAGAATTTCTTTCACAGGTCGTTTCATGAGCTAATTTTGCCATGTCCTTAGGTTCGCCGTGTGCACGCGTGGATGAATAGATGAGGTAGTCACACACTACAAATCCTGAGTCCGATTATCATGCATGCAGAACCCATGCCTGCCACTCGAGACTTTGTTTATTGAAACAATTAGCGGTTCACCGTGTGAGATAAACAATTCCTCGAAACCTTATCGTGGATGTGGTCAAACACAGGCACAAAGGACATTTGTTGACCGAGCCGACGACAAGAACCGCCCTTTCATTAAAAGCCTCGGTTTGATTTCATTGATTTTGAACAATGCATTTGGGTGTTTTTATTACCTGTTACAATGGAGGCAGGACACGCCCACTCATTCAGTGTAACCACATGGCATGCGCGCGATTAATTTGATGATATTGGCTGTGTAGCAATTTAATTAATGAGGGAGCATGCTTGGCCTGTCTCAAAGGCGAGGGCATTATCAGCGTTCAGTCTTCTGGGCCGACTAAGCGCCCATTTATCCCCATTCATAAATACCGTTTTGGTCAGAGAATTAAAAGATGTCAATATACGATACACGAATTTCCAAGGAATTTGTTCAAGTGTTTAACTTTCATTTTCCCGAACACCCCCGTCCATTTTATGGTACTTTCCTTGAGCAAGTGGTCCAGACGAATCTCCTTATATGGACTAGGCACGCGTGGCGAGTTCTGTGTGCCGCAGCGTACGCAGACTCTTGACCAGTAGGAATGGATTAAACTGTCTCGTATCCAATCATCTCCATTATAATGGATGAATGGATCAATACATGCACCAGGTGCAAGCGCCTGTTTACGCAGCAGACATTACAATTTACATGTATTATCAAATCGCAGCGGGCATTATCAAATGTTAATACACAGTCACGTTGCGTGTTGTTGAATAGTGAAATTGTTTAAAGTATTCTTAAATACTGATTATTATTCCGATTAACACAACTAAAGATGTCTAACACAACTCCAATTTGTTGTGTGTGCCAAGAAAAAAAACAGTAACGCGGACAAAGTGACGTTAATAGTGGCAAGGCAAAATGCTATAGTTAGCATAAACCGGTATTCCGTGACACAAACGGATTGACAGAAAAACAGGAAGAGCCTAAAAGCTCATCGGAAACGGACTACAGGCGTATACATACAGATCAGAATGATCATTGTGATGTGAAAGGAAAGGTTCCGTGTAATTCTTTAACTGCAGAACATCACCGTGCAAACCTCAATTACGTTGGCGCACGTGGACCGGAAGGAACATACCAAGACCAGACGTGCTGAGAGCCGACACCATTGTCTGGTACCAGAGAATGATTTGAAATGGTAGCAGAGTTAGAACAATCATATCGTACAATCTTCTTGCCCTTGTAATGTAAGGTTGTTTTGATGACTCAAAAAAGTTGATTCGCACCTTTTGCGAGTTTCGACTCTCATTTCAAACCTCAGTCAGGCAGTTGATGAAAGTTGTCGTTTGAAGTTTTCTCGACAAGACGTCAGTTCTTGACAGGTTTAGGGTTGCAAGATGAGAAATTAAAACGAAGATGGGTCAATCAGAGGCCGGCTCTGTGGTAAGCTCCTCGCTAACACGACGGGCAGTAAAGCGTTGATTTGATATCCATTGTGGAATACAAAGAGAATAGAAAGTGTGAGCCGTGAAGGGAACAATTCAAAGTGAATGTGCGTGACAACGGAACTGTGTTTGCACGTTTGTGGTTTGCTAGTAGTGATTATTCAACTTCCCACCGTCCGTGGCTGGGGGATTAGGATTTCTGGTATTAGGTACTGCTATTTGGACGGGTTCCTCTCGTCCTTTCGTAATGACAAATGTAATGTGTGTGTGCTTCTCTGCAAGACTTGGCACCCTTGTTTCCTCCCGGCGATTGTCAAGTTTCAACAGGAGCACTCATGACAAGACATGAGTATAACCCAGCCAACCACAAGGTGTTGTTCCGTTGCTTCGCACCGCGTCAGCCGCGCTCGAGCTATTCGGTCTTGAGAGCCGCGGCTTCTTGGCTGGTAATCCCGGGGTCTATAACGTCAAATGCCCCCCTTATCTAGTCCCATGGTGTATCTTGCCAACCCTTAGGCTGGAGCTCGTGAACCCAGCTGTGGCATCTTGACAGCTTGGCCATGCCCTTCCTCCGTGGATATTCCTAGCTGTGGGGTCCTCGGATGCGAGGGATTGGCAAGTTGTTATTGGAAGACAGGACAACACGGTCTTCCAAACAACACTTTCTCAAACATCCGATACGATGAAAGATCGAGCCAGACAGACGTCAGCATACTTTTGGCATTGGAATATTCCAAAATCAAATATTATGTTATTCTTCCCGAAAAAAAGCGTAGTTCATTTATAAATTCTAATCTCACTCTAACGTGTCTGTTATTTCTCATATATTTACTTTTTAACTTTATATATTTTGTTAGATATATTATTCCATTCAACTTTACTTCAGAATTGGTATTTTTTACAGAGTGTAAAATTTTGCAAGCCACGACTGTTGACGCTCATTACAAATCACTAATAACTGCAACCAAATACCTCAAAAACTCGGAAAGTCTCGCGAGATTTGGTGATGCAGAAAGCGTTCTCAACAAGCAACGACGAGTGTTTGTCCTTTAAATGCTTTGCATTGTAGCAATTAAGCCGTCAGAGAGGAAGCTAACGACAACCAATGGGACCAGTTATCACCTCATCACCACAATCGCATCATTAATTAAGCCTCCTATTACATGTGAAACCCATTACGTCGCATCAGTCATAGCGAACTGCGTCACGCACGAAGTATTTGTATGTCTCTTGAACTGCTATGCCTAACCCGGTGTTTATTTCACAGCACTAAAATGAAAATAAACTAAAAATACCAACACCATATACAACTTGATATTTGATTGTTTTTATCTTTTATCTTTCATGCGGTATGTTGGGAGTGCCAGCCAGCCTTGAAGACGCAAAGGAAGTCTTTTTGGTAAGGAATAAATAACAAACAAGATCAATTCCATTTCATTTTATGAGCTATGTGTTTTTGAGAGAAAAAAAAGATAATTCAAAGTTTCGGGCGTGGTCTTCAGTCATGTGGTCTTCAGGGGAACTTCAGAAGAATGTACTGCATGCACTGAGATATTAATTTCCTCAGAATCATTCATTTCAAACTAAAAAGTAAAGCTAAGTAGTCAACTTTGAATGAAATTTTAAATGTGGCCTTCATGAAAGAAGAGTCTTCTATCATAAAGCGCATGTCACAACACAGGCAAAAATACAATCACGTGTGGGGTTAAAACTTTCCACAGGTTGATACTTCGTGCAAATTTTAATTCATACCCAATCGCTACTGAGTACTTCTGCCAGTGTCGGTGTAAAACTAACACCAAGGCTAACCAAAGTACATGGAAGGTTACTGCATACACGTGGTACAAACAAACTTTGAAAGGAGTTCACCTCAACGCAAGTAAATAAATCATAATTGATATATACAAGCGTTATGCCTAGAACTGTGGGGTCCGACGTCCGCCCCGTTCGTGGGAGCGGGGCGGACTTCAGACCTCAACAGTTCTGGGGATATACAACATGTCACCCTTTTCACATTCATTATTAACATGATTAACCAACTATTATTATACACCCATGTGCAAGACTAAAATAAGTATGTTCACAATCCTTCAATGTCCACGCTTCAGTTGTACACTGTGTATTTTTATTGTGGGCCTAGCAAACCCAATTTTGACAAGTTCAACCGCTGGCATGGCTGGACAAAATACAAGTAAGAAGATTTCCGTGCCACTGTACTTACCCACAAGAAGCAAAGGCAGATACCTCGTGCTGAGGACGCACGTTGCCATCTCTCAAATGTCCCACGCCACGGTAATCGCCTAGCCAGTCGTCAGTCCAAGACAAGCGTAGCTCCAAAAATGGCCAAGCAATTAAAAGTCAATTTGTCCGGGGAATACGCACGGGTCGTCTGACGCAGCCGGATCCAGCTGTTGCCGTGGATGGTATGTTGCTGACTTGCCTTAGTTTTGTACAGTGGTTGCTAGAATCCTTGGGACTTCTTGTGAAAGATTCACTCTCTGCCTTTCCCTGGCTTTTTGACTGTTCGTTTGTCTTTGTCTAACGGTCCGCTGGCAATGCCGCCGAGGCAGACAAAAAGCAAAAATCCACAGTTGATAGTTCTAATGCATTCTTCAAAGAATGATGAAATGCCTTAAGAATCCCTCAGCAATGGGTATGCCTCTGGAGATGCGAGCCAACCAACAGGCAATTTAAGCGCGGTTTTCAATTCAAGACGGCAACAGTAGTGTTCAGGAAACTTTGTTGCACCCGTGGTCGATTAACAAAATCAGGGCATCGCTGAGGTGATTCGATCACTCGCACAGGTACGTCGAAATATCTGGTAAAAGCTGGATTTGAGCACCAGGGTCGATCAGGGAAATCCAAGTCTCACCTTGTCTGGCAAACTCAAGTCCCTCGTGCCTAGGACCAACTCAGCCGTGTCAGCGCAAAGACAGATCTACCGGTGGTGCGTATGCAGAAGGCCCCGCAAGTCGACTAGTCGTACTGGCAACAAGACCGAATCCTGTCTGTGGCACGCAGTACCGCAGCGTACTGAGCAAGCTTAATGTTCTAGCGCTAATGGGCATAGTGAGGGTGGAGTTTTCCACCACTTATGGCAGCGTACACATGACCGATGTTTATACCACATGGTCCACGTGGCCGCGCGCTGTAAGACTGTCAAATAATGACAACCTGTCACAGACAGAGGCCGGTCTGTCAAACACTTTTGGACATTCAAGGGGCTCGCGGGGTTTGGACAAACTGCTTTTCCCGTGTTCTCTTCTATTATGCTCTCTGTCAAATGGGGGATATGAAGGGCCTCGTGTGGGATGTGCCAATTGCTCCCTTGGGATACGATCTTCGCTTTGCCGATTTTTTATATAAATTCGTGGGAATTTTACCTCACTATAAATGATTCGCGATAAAAGGTTCCAGAGGGCGCCCTCCAGTTATACTCATAAACACGAATGCTCAGAAGAAATTATTTCTAACCCTTGATCTGTGTTTTCTGGGGGAGAAAAAGGAGGTACTTAACAATCTGTTTAGTCTTACAGAGTCCTCCGTTGCTTCATTTCTCCAGAGTGTAAAAAACGAAAGTGATTCACCTGGTTTGCATAGATATAGTCTCCTCGTATAAGGAATGAGTAGCATTTTAATGACTAACTATTAAAGTAATAGTTAGTCATTAAAGTGCTACTGATTCTTTATATTTGTATTCTACCTGACTGACACGGCTACCCACCACTATAGTCTCCTCGTTCAATCGTAGTTCCAGTTCCCCCCGTCATGTGTTTGTAAGTCATGAGTCATGAAATTAAGTTTCAAGCCTTTCCCCGGGGCGATAAAAGTGAATTATCTTTTATTAGACTTCTACCCAGGGTTAGTGGAATGCCAATTCTATTGTGTGCTGTAAAATTCATGGAATTCGTGAAGGCATAAATCTTTAGGCGTCCAGACTCGCGCTGAAGTCAACGATAAATAGTGAAATTGTAGTCCTTCAACGGTCAGGATATAAAACCTGCCATAGATACATGTATTGCAGGTCTTGTTTTTCACTTTCAAATTTCAGCTTATGGCAACCAAAAATCTCGCAAATTCTCACTCTGAATACAGAATTCACTTCAAAGTCCCAAAAGGTCGTTTACACATGTTGAGAACACATCGTGAACGGTGAAGATGTACGCTGGAAATTGAAACGAACAACACTATAGTCCTACTGTGCCCTGTCACATTCATGGCTCCAAAAATTCTTTTAAATGGATCGAGTATTTTGCCTATCACTCAGCTCTGGGGAGTGCCGAACATCCTCTTCGCGACGCCTTCGTCCGACGTGACCTAGCTTTAGAACCGGTAAGGGGACGCCGACGGGCCCAGCAAGCGAACAAACCACCGCTACCAACCTGCGGTGATGAAGCCTTGGTGAGACAGGTCAGCCCACGCGGCCCAACCCAACGCTCTCCGAGTCGAACCCCCGGTAAGAACTGGCATGGCCTTTCGGAATTGTTGGGTAGAAGGACCTAATCAAACTTAGCCACTGACAGGCTAGAGATAGCTGCATAAATTGGGACTTGTTTGGGTGTTACTTTTTCACTGAAAGGATTAAAATCAAACTTCTTTAAATTAATTAACACGACGAAAACTTCTTAAACACCGTTTGTTTTTCAATCTCGTGATGACACTGACTGGAGACGTGCACAGTTATTTTCCCTGCAGAAAACGGACCTTTAATGCCTACATCTAAAAACACAGCTCGTAAAAGAGAAATTATGAGGTTCCCAAGAAACTCTGGACGTACTCCAGTCAGGATAAAGAGTTGCTGAGATCTTTGCAAATACAAAATCAGATTGAAAGATGTCAACATTTCAAAATAAGATATCGGAAATCTGTAGTTGACATCTGTGTTTCTTCCCCACACAGTAAACTTTCAGTGATAACACTTTTTCTCCCCTCTGCTTGCAGTTTCCATCAATCCACCGAAGAAACGCCCAATTCAGTGGTTTTACCTAGAAAACTGAAGTGACTAATGTCTTTGCTATCGCCAAACCCAAGGCCGGTGCCCCCGCACTAAAGTTTATCAGAACACATAACAACGGCTTGAATCGAGTCTACAGATGGTCCTCCGCTCCCTTGCTCATCCATTTTGGTCAAGCACATCAGTAGGCGTTGGAGACGAACTTACACACCTGCAATAACAACTTGTTGGGTGGTGATAGATAGTGGTGGAGCTGAACTTAAGTCAGCGTGTACGAGGTTAAAGGGAACAAAGAAAATCAGGGTGACTGGGGCTGTTCGCGTGTTGACCTTGCTTATCGGCCGCGGACGAAAATAAAGTTGTACATAAATGATGAATGGCAGGTTGTATAACTATGAACACTGTTTGCGATGAGCTCCTTTTGGACCGCTTCCCTTCGAATCACGTCTATACGGGGCTAACCATTTCCTTTTTGTTTGCATTGATATTTGCCTCTCGTTTACAGAAACGTGGGTAGCTCACGTTCTCGCAAAACGTTTCTGCTACGGGGGGAACTTTTGCAGAGCCATGTTCAACAAAGCCATGCTCTGATCTCACACTGAAAGATCGGACATGGCAACTCGGAGGCAAAACGGGCAGGCAACGCTGTTGAAGTTTTGTATGCAAAAACTGTGGTGTGAAATCAGTTTTAAGTTAGCACCCTGGGTGTAATCAGAGGACTACACCAAGTCTAGTCTGGTGTAGCCATCTAATAACACTCATGGTGTTAAACTGCCAACAGGGTTTTTGCAGTATGTACACGTTGCTCAACCTGACGCCTAGCATATAGCGTGAATCACAACATTTGTAAGGATTTTTCAACGATTGTCTCCTACGTCATGTGTTTTATTCCTCCATGGTCATATGATCAAGTATCTGGACAAGCACCTACTTCTTTGTTTCAGAACCGAAAACTGTAAAAGCCAGATCTTATGGTTTCAGTCTGGTTCCGCACTGACTTACGTCCGGTCTCTAAGAAGGCCGGCTGACTGTACAGACAACCCTGTCTAGTGTGGTTTCCGCATTTTGTGATGTTGGGACATGTGTCTAAGCACCGTTATTTACCAGCCAATAACCATCTGGTCAGAGTGTCTTCATTCATGCACATCACAGGACATTCGTGTGACCCATGTAACAATTACCAGATGTCGTAAAATCGCTATTAAGTAAAGCAAAGAAATTATATGTCTGAAGCACAAGAAAAACGGCGAGAGCTGTCGAAAACAGAACCGAGCTTAAATTGTGATTAACATTCAAAGTAAATTAATGAAAACATGAAAGGGTCTTTGTGAACGAAAATTAAACTAGGCCTACAAACTTCGGAGCAGATTCTTAAAATAGCCAACAAAATGTCTCGTAAACCATGCAGTAATTTTCTGGTTTCACTTCGAAAGCTGTTCTGGAAAGCAATGGTTCCGTCCTTGTATCCTTCAAGCTGTACTCTATATCTTCATCCACATGACTCTAACATTGTTGGTGGTCCTGGAGTAGAAAAACAATCGAAATAACAACACCATTTATGAGCATTATTTTTCCATGCACATCCATGTTTTCTAGACTTCAAGATCACCAACCTTGGGATGTTTGTGACAGACGATAGTGAGGGCGCGCTTTCATTTGAACGAGTGAAGCCCAGCGGCTCAGATAGACAACTATTGTTTGACTACCAGCCACTGCTGGTAGCTACGGACAAGCAACACGTACACTTACCAACGAGACGTGACCCTGTTTCCATCTTGAACATTGGCGCTATAGTCGTTGCAAGATGTGTGAACAAACTCGCCAGTGTGGTGAGGTCCGCCCCCGAAGCGGAACCTCGTACTCTGTCCTACATTTCGGTAGGAGTTCACACATCCATAGAACATCCTGCTCCAATCGCCATTAGTCGACAGAAATCCATCAATCATGGCGTAACCACCTGGAATTTAAAATGGAAACGCATTGCTTGAACGGGTTTTCTGCCAAATTGCAAAACTGAGCCCTAGAATCTTTTTCTCCAGTGCTCTGTCGTCTCAATCTCGTTCCTATCGTCACGATCTTGCCACGCCGATGTTGGCTCCGTCCCATCCCACTATATATATCTTGGATGTTCGTACACGCACGGAGCATGTGCATAGGAATAAGAAGCTGCTCGTCTTCTGCAAAAGTTCCCAACCACCGTTTTAAGATCATCTTTCCTATTTAAATCTTTACTTTTTAAATTTTTCCATTCATTAACCCCCATCGTAACATTCCCAAAATTCCCGGCGGTTATTCATAGGCCAAAAGATTAGGCCGTGATGATTGACATTACGTCATACGCTATTTTTAAATGCAGGAATACCTATCTGTCTTGAACCAGTACACGTACATGTGCAACATTAGGGGGATGAGGAACCCGGGGGATGGGGAACTCGTCTAAATATTATCTCTTCACCTGCGTAAGCCTGTGACCAATCAGTGCCCGACGGCGTTTGGCACTTGGCCAGGTTTGCAATGACGTCAGCGTAGGAAATACCGAGATTTGTAGAGCTGGTGCAAGGTGAGTTACCACACACGCGGAAAGACTCGAAAGCCCACGAACTGTTCTCCAGAATCCACGAGTTTTCCGTGTTAATGGTGGCGACGTCATCGCTCACTGCAAACGCGGTGACGTTGTCCAAACCCAGGCAGGTGATTAGCTGACCCGTCCATGTAAACTCGCTGTACGTGCGACAAGTTTGGGCGCCAGATTTGTAGTAGACCCTACAGTGAATTAAGAAAAAATCAGGTATGCAGACTTATCAAACTATCCAAATAGTATTCATAGGCACAAGTGAAATGCAAGCAATTTTATGAAGACCATATAACGAATGTCTGTTGTTCGTTCTTTGCATCATGAACCAAACAAGATGCCCCTTTCTCACCTCATCCAACCCCCTCCGTTCGATTCTTGGTCACAGTCTGTGAGCGACGGGGAAAAAAAGTGAAAAACGTAACATTAATACAAGGTTAACAAAATCTTTTTTGAAAAATATGCAATGGAAAACGTACCAGGATTGTGGACTAATTTGAAATATTTGGGAATAAGGTTAGAAGGACTTAGCGCACAAATGTCTTGTGCCATTCCTCACGAAGAAAAATTGGATCACTGCACTGTACCAAATAATTGTGGCCGGAAGCCACTATTGATTGAAAAGGTCTCCCATGTCTATTCCTGCGAATGAGTCGGTCGAGAATACTATTTTGGTGTCTTTCGAATTAATTTCCTTGCCCGGAATAGCACTAGAAGTCCTTGTTAGCTGAAAAAGCAACCCTGTTTTTATAATAGCGCCCTCAACCCTGCCAATGCGGCTCACGCTCAGGACAGAGGGGCTGGAAGAGAGGGTAGTTTCCAAACGTCAAGTCCGACGTGTGGAACAAGCGATGGACATCAACAAACCGATCACCAGAGGTGATTTTAGGTCTGAAAGGAAAATTTACCTGGTAAATGAAACTTAAAAAGAAAAATGTATTAAAAATGTATTCAAAACTCATTTTTCTTGAACGGATTGCAAATACGCGATTAATGTTGGTCAACTGTTTGCGGCATCGTGAAAATCGATCACACCGGATTATTTGGAGGTGGGTGGGGTGGTGTGCCTTTCTAGGTTGAAGTTGAAGGGGTCGGAATCAGAGGGCTCCCTGGAACGATAACGGTAACTCACACACGTCTATAGGGTCGAAAGAAGCTCCACCGCACGTAGGCCTAATCTTGTAATACCCGTTACCGTGAGATCGACCAGCCTGCACGTAGGCGTGACAAGAAGCCAGAACTTCATCAGTCAAAGGGGGTACTGAAATAAAGAGTAAGATTAGAACATGATCAGAATAACATGACAATGCAATGAAGTTTTTAATCTTCTTACCTGGGCATAATGGTCTTTGGAATGGCCTACTTTAATCAGAACTCCTGTCCACATCAGAGCTTTATATCTTCATAGGTCTTTGAGTTTTTTTACATTTGTATTTTTTGGGGGGGTGACTTCTTCCCCTATCCAGTTCATAAACCATCTTGAAGAACCAGTCCAAATCAATCACAGATTTAATTTGAATAGAAACGACTAGACGTTTTATGGTCACACTACTGTTTACCGCTGCGCCCACTGCCTGATGAAGGTGCATCCTCTACTTACCACACTGACACTTCGCAAAAACTTTGAAAGCATCCAGTTGATCCTTGAAAGTCTCGAGTTGCCTGTACAACGGCTGGAGAGCAACGTCTAAGGCGGAGGGATTCGAGGCTTCCCCTCCAGCATGAGAAATACTGAGCTGGGTCGCCAGGAACAAGCTAGCCATGAGGAAATACTTCATCTCCATGTTTGCTGTCGTTGGAATCCAACCTGCCTTTGTCATCCCGGGCTGTGACTGCACGTTTAAATACCTGGTGTGTGTATTTTATTGACTTTTGACCTGCTGTCGCACCGAACACGGAACTAACTGCAGAATGTTTACGTTAACGTAGGCCTGTTCATGGAAAATGACACAAACTGTATTAATACAAATACTCCTTTCTATGGAATGATGGTATCAAAATCCTGGTTAGTGAGAATAAACTCAAGTAGCCTGGATCCGGATTACTTTTGTATATTTTCCGGTCCTCCTTCCCGATACCAGGCACGATATGTGGGAAGGGGGGACCCCCCCTAAGGTGATGCACAAGCTGTATACCCGAAGGCTATTGTGCCTACTGCACCCCCCCTCGAAAATCTGAAAGGAATTCCAAAGATTCCATCGACACAAAAGAAGACACAATAGAGGGGGGTCCCCCTTTCCCACATGTCTTGCATCATATGCTCCCTCCCCCGATAAATGAGGGTATACGCGCTTGCACGCACATGTACAGTACAGGTACGCATAAGCTGCTTCGTGTTAGTACTGCAAACAAACTCCTCAAAGGGGATATACAGTTGCAGGTGTGTCGTGGCCAGTCTTCTTCTGTGCACATAAAACGTTATACCCAGCAAGAAATGAGACCGAGGGGTACCCCCCCCCAACATGTCCAATCCCTATACACATTCCAGACTATTGTTACTTAACACACCCCCCCCCAGGATGTCTGAAAGGAATTCCCCAGATTCCTGCGAGACAATGACCAACACAAAGCAGGGGGGGTTCTCTCCGTCTCATACCTTGCTGCATATGTATATAAAACGTACATGTTATACAACCCACATGCACACTCCGCATTCCGTGGACCTCCTATTAGAGTAAGGGAACATTGGCTTTTTGCTGTATTTTTTGGCAACACTGACCGATTTCACGCCTTTTGACCTCTAGAAATGGGACCCTCTTGAAGTGAGTGCCAATTCGTGTGTGTAACCTACGTCACGCACGCAGCAATCCAATATTACAAATAGAGCTCCGTGCTTTGTGTCAGTTACAATGCAAATGATCAGGCGATATCAATTTGGTGACAAGGCAGATGTCGTGCAAATAACATCTGTTATTTGGAAATGCGATCTGTTGTATGTAGATATAATAGCCCTTGTCACGTTTCACCTGAATGCATCAATAGCGCCTGAAGTAAAAGAATGATTTCTAACTAAAATTCATCCCAAGAAACACTCGTATCGGAGTTTTACCTATGTATTCAGTTCTTCGACTGATATGTTCAGTACTGCATGTATGGTTTACCTTGAATGTGTTCGGACACCGAACTTAAATGTTATTCATTTCTGATAATGACACCAAGGATTCCTCAAAAGCTCTCTGAGGAAACCTGTAGAGAGGGGACATTAAGGAGCAGTTACATTTCTGGAAGTGGGGGGAATATTCTGGGTAAAACCCACGGAATCAGGTAGGGACTGAAAATCCAATCCACATGTGGACCGGGCCGGTATTCGAACCCGTACCGCAGAGGTGGAAGGCGAGGAAAGAACCATTACGCCAACCTGACTCCCCCGTTGTGGTATTAATTCTTGACGTATAACTTGGGCAACAGCTTTCGTCCAGTGAGTAGAAAGGATCCTTGTGAGTGACATAAACTCGGGAAAACAAAATTGTTCCTGTTTTTGTATCCAGTTCTGATGTTTCTTCTTCTGAGAAATACGGTACACTTTTTTTTCGTTGGTGTGACACAAGAACCAATCCAAGGTCATGTTCGTGTTTATGCAAACACCGTAGGTTTCCGAGAGCTTTTCGCGTCATTTGATCTTTGATGGCCTTGCCAGGGTTCTACAGGCCTTCATTGATGTCACGGACTCAAACTCCAGGTCATTCCTAGTAACTTGGTAGGGGCGTAAATCTGGGGGAAATGGGTATAAACTTATCCACCCCACTTTTGACCCAGGAGTGAACTATTGGATCAACATGCCCACATACACACAAAACCTTTTCTTCGGTGAGGTGACAGGAGAAGAAAAACAGTGGATTTAGAGGGTTTTTCAGTCTTCCCAACAACCAACATTTTATTCAATACATGTACATGCAAGGGGAGAAAAAGGAACAAAAGTTTTAAATTCGTCATTTTGATGTAATAACCATTGTACATATGTATCATGAATAACGCCCCCATCCGCCCGAATTGAAGAACACCCCAGGTGACAAAAAAAATCTTGGTGGTAAGTTTTCCAAGCGGGTTCTTGCACGCGTTCTGCGTGTACGCAAAGACCATTAAAAAAAATTCGTCACGTGTACTCGGCGTAGGCCTACCCCGTGTCAAATGCACCACTGATCTCCATTATAAACGCGCCTGTGCGGTGGGTACTAAAAAAAACACGCCCTCTTTTGTTCTGCTCGGAGCGGATAGTGGCGTGTGGTGTCCATCCAGCAACCCCATCTCCGCTTTTAGAATTTCCACTATTGGACATTTTCGATTTCATTCATCCCCAATCCCCCTCGTCCCAGCACAGATTCATGCCATAGCTTGGAAGCCCCATAACACGCATACTTGCCGTGATGTTGAAGTACGTTATGCAATAATGCAAAACTTACAGTCCGATACTCAGTGGACTTCATAGATCGTCGGAGAAAAAGAAACCACCGTTTACATTGAAATTTCAAAAGTAAAATTAAAATGTTATGCGATGCTCCTAAAAACTGGGGGCACTTTTGTTTTAATGATGCCCTTATGGGTCAAATAATGGATGAATTGGCGACCAGGGGTGGGAATCATGAGTAGGCCCAGGAAAATGAAGAGCATGTAATAAACATTGTACGGAACCACTGTTTCGAGACCCAAAACAATGCTTTCTGCCGCTTAAGTCCAGTGAAACATTGCTGAATTTTTTGTATGGTTTTACCAACCTCCATTTGTATATAGATGCGGTAAACTAATTCAAACTCCATTTCAAACAGTGTAAAATCAATAATTGAATAACCGGAACCCGGGGCAACCGACCGAAGTCACTGAGGCCTCTCAAATAAAAAACAGTGTGTGGTTTGGACCTTCGGATTTCATTTGATTTTCAAATTTTAGTTGGTTAACCGATACATTTTTAATTATTCGCCCCAAACAAACTCACCCCCGCCCAAAAAGTGAACGGTCAAGTCTTCTCAGCAGCCATATTTCAAATGAAATATCTCAACTTTCTGAGGCTCTTCTCACAATTTTTACTTCTGTCTGCTTTGCCAGATGGGAGCTCCTGAAACTTACTTACACAATCCCACAATTTCTTGGCCCACACAGACTCTTCTTTTCGAAAGAACCTGTAGCTTTTAAGCGCCTGCGCCCAGCGGAGCCTTCCTTGAACTGGGACAGTGCACCCCCAGTGTGCGTTTCTTCATTGCGCAAGGCATGGTGGGAACCAACACGGCGCGGAAAGATTGTACCCTTGGGAACGAGGTTGAGTTTCGACTCATGCGTAACCCCGCACTCTGCCGCTAGCTATTTACAAACAATTGAGCACAGCATGACGTGGCAAATGCGAGTGACAACACTCGTCAACCACAAGCGGTCGACAAAGCAACAGTCGTCGTTTGCCCTCAGTTAAAACTGCACAGCGCCCCCTCTTGTTCTACCTGACCATCCCAAGATTTTGCAAACGCTGAAAATAAAATCTAGCATTTTTACTCCAAAGCAGTAACCTAAAGAACCGTCACAAGTTTAGGTTGGGGGAATGAAACGCACGCGCACAGGGTCGCGCGCGTTGTGGCTCAGACCGCCCGAAGTATGCCTGGGAAATTTCTACTGCAGCGAATTTCGGAATTTTTTTAAATTAGAAATTCGTGCTACCGATATCTACTGTGCAAAAACGTTTGTGTTAAAACAACACTTTCTGGTGTTATCAGATTATCATGTCAAATGTTGTTTTAACACCACTGGTGTTATTTTACACAACTTGTAAATTTGTTTCCAGTGTACAATATTAATTAATACAAGTGCTACAATTCACTTAAGGGTAACACCATCCGCGTTTAAATAACACCGAAAGTGTTGGCGTGATCCTCTAGTGATAAGTAATAAGAATGAATACTGTGCATCGGGTGCGTCTGTTACAAATAATGTTTGGAGGAAAATCAGTTGAAATAATGATGACTCAGTATGAGTTTTTGTCGGGATTTCGCGGTGCGCGTGCAAAACCAACACAAAGGACCGGTTCACAACGAACCGGGTACACTACAACCATTTCCTGAACTGTATTGAGCACCTGGAAAACGACATCAATCATCCCAGCTTGGGTTTGTGGGGGAATAATTCTTGCCCCTTTTATTCCTGTAAACCATGCATAACGGGAAATGGGCTGCAACCACTGAACGGCTGTCCGAATTATTTGGCTGCGGCTTGGAATTATACACAACCGTGCGGACATGGCTGCAAACACAGTCATACTTGTGCCTAATCTCAAGCCGCAGCCAATTCGTTTGGACGCGACTTACTTCAACTGGAGTGTATAAAAAAACTTTAAAAAGACATTCGCCCAGAGTGGTAACTAGAGTCGAAGAGAACGCACCTGAGATTTTTGGCAGTAATCAGAAGCGTGCATACTGCAAAATTGATTCACTGTGTTCATTTATTGGAGCTGACTGTATACGTCTTTTGACTAAGTTGACTTGAAAAGATTATCGAAACTCAGTGCCGCAACACGACACGTCACTGCGAGAGCTTCACACTCACAGTTAAAATCAAGTTATCTCGCTGAACGTGGGTTCCGTTGAAGGCTTTACTGCTTCCAACACCTACAACAGTGCGCACACTATTCGGTAGCATAAACCCATGCTCAGTGACAGAAGGCAGACAGTACTTCTTCGATGAGAATTGTTTTCTTCCCGTACGTTGGACAACAAGAATCGTTTTCTTGATGGCCAGTGGAATCAGTATCACACGCTGGACCGGACCAGATTTCCTCAGACCTTCGGCCGCTTTCGTTGTTTTACTCCTAGCTGGAATTCGGACGACAGTACTTGTAAGTGACAAAAATCCTAGCATCCTTTCAGACAAGATTTTCCAGGAGTAGTGGGGCGCGTATCGTGCGACGTGTTCGACCGGACACGTAGCAGCTCCTCACGGCGGCCGTGCAGACTCGAAGCTATCACCTTGTAACTCGGTAGGGAATGTTGATATAAAATCAATGCAGAGGGCAAAAGACGCAAACTTTGAGCACTGCATGCCTGGCTACACGAAACAACTCAGTGTACATGTTCTTCGGTCATATTTAGCACGACCGACCGGCTTAGATTGTTGGAGTTGATCATAGTAAGTGAACCGGAATGGTTTCGGCAGTGGACTGCAGTTTTGGAGGTTTGCCCTTGAGTTCCCGATTGAAACATGAGTGAGGTTAAAAGCTGTGCCCGTAGAGTGTGTTTTTTAATGTTTTGTTTACCCCGCGTATAGGCCTATGCGGAGAGTATGGATACAGATAGGGCAGTGGAAAATGAAATAATAGAATGACAACAAAATATAACTGGAAGGGGTTCATAAGAACCACTGCTTGTCAAGTACAGACTCCCTAAATTATGTTGATTGTAGATTGGGAACACCGAATGAGGAGAGAAATTACTCATTAAGCTACAATCAACGCGATATAAAAACTAGATATAACTTGTAAGGACATGACAGTAGAGAAATATGGAATATAAACTCAAGAAAGAAACGTAAAAGTACAATTACAAACGAACAATAAGATTAAGGAATTTTGGGACGTCAAAAACTATTAAACCTTATAGTCAGGTAAGAATAATGGAAGTATGAATTTAGTGTAATTAATATACGTACGTGGGAAACGTTTTCCAATTCTCTTTTCAAAGACTGTCTTTTTTTCTAGACCAAAAGGCTTAAAGTTGAGATTAATCGGTCACAGTTTGCTCAAGCTTTGAACTTCACCTCTTTTGAAGAAAATGAACACATCCTGTAACTCAAGTCACTGCTCTGAAGCTGCGCGCGGGTTAGACCCCCGGTGTGCCTAAACATTGTGTGGGCAGATCATTAATCATTGTCTAAGAAGCCTGGGGCGTGAAACTTTGAACTCTCATACGCCTCAAGCTCGAAAGATTTAGCCACCGATCGTTGTGTAATGAAAGCAAGCATTGAAGTGACCTTTTATAATTCGCATACATGTACCAAGTATTTTCCTAAGATAGCTCCCTGCTTTTTAATTTATAATGGCCTTCAATGAAATTGTTAATAAATACGGCCGCCCGTCGGGCAGTTTCCGATGTCCTTCAAGACTAAACCATGACGACACAGAGGTGAAACTCAACCAAACGGTTGTGAGTTTTAGTAGGAAATTGTAAACTATTTTGTTTTGTAAAATCGGCGATAATTCGCCTTTTTTCCCAAAAATTCTTAAACATTCGTAAACTTCAGATCAGTTTGTAATATATATTGCGCTTCCTGTGTCATTAAACGCACTACAGTTGAAAAGCTTCGGTGAGATGCAACATACTCAGTGGCTGAATAAGAACGTGGACTCACTTGGGCCTTTCCCGCAGTGTTACGTTTATCCTGTGAGTTGGCCTAGAAAAATCTCACATTTTCTGTTTCAGACCACACGAGTCCTTGCTCGAGTCACCCCTCTTCGTCATCCCAGCGGTTTCCAGTGAATGAAAGTGTTTAAGCATTGCCTCGAACCATTTACATAATGTGATACACATTTCCGTGAGCGTGCGTCCTCCAATTTGACGACAGGTCAACGACCTATACACGTTGCTACGGCGATGTTTTCCTGAATTTCTTGTCTGGTTTCGTTGAGTTGATTCACTTTTACGAAACTTTGTATATACACCTTCGATAAGCTCGATTGAATAAAAATCTCCTAATTTCATACAGCGGTGATTTTCATATTTGGCGCCTGATCTGATCATTCATACAAGACTGCATTTTTCCCATTTGAAGACATTCCATCGCGTTAGAGTTACACAGGATCGAGAGTAAGATGTTCGCTCACGCGTGCCCAGATCAAAGCAGTTGCGTGATCAAAGCAAAGATTTTAATTCAGCCTCAAGTGATCGCAAAGGTGCCTTCAATTTTGAGCAGTCTTCAGCGCTGCGTGGCAAGAAACATACTATGAAAATTATTGGTCGTTAAAACACTTCACTGAATGCTGTGTGCCAGATGAGTGAACATGTTTTCGCACGTCTCACGTTTGCTTCGGAGAACCGAAACCCGTCACGATATCTGTGATGAAAGACGTTTCGCTGTGCGAACTGGTACGAGAGACTGCCCATGATTGGTTTCAGGATTCAGTGCCCGGATTAGATGACGATAATCCTGATATATAGACGTGGTTTGTATTACCACTGTACATGTGCGTGTTGGCAGAAACTCTCAACAAGTCACAAGTATAAACATCATACATAGGCTTTAGGGTATAGAACTTGGGGCTCGTCGTATGCAGTGTTGGATGTTGGCTGAAAATGAGTTAACTGAATACTGTACTTTATCCAAAACTTGCAGTTCAAAGATATTGTCAAACACTGGGAATCTTCTCCACGTTTGTGCTATATTGTTAATTGGAGAAAACGGAGAAATGATTGCAAAATTCACACAAGACAAATTTGGACAGTGTTCATTTAAATATATGGTTTTCTATGGGTATTTGGATTATGTTTTGTTTTTAGCGAACTACTGCGAACTCTCTACGATGTCCTTTAAATGCCCTAATCCTATAATAACAGTTTTTTCTGTGATACGCGAAGAACCTAGTGATGTTCTTTAACTTTGAAAATAAAATGTCTTTACGCATTTGTAGTCAACACAAGATTACGTTAATATCTTGCCTTTCGTTTATCTTTTGACTTAGTTCAAAATGGTAAAAAGAAGCCGGTCTAAAACATAAATAGAATATTATCAACTCGCGTGTTGTTTTTGTTTTCACTGGTTTCGCGACATTTCAATTCATACATAGACTCTTCTTAATTATTTACATTGAAACGACCTGAACATGTGCGACGAAATTAAGAAGTAACAGAAATTACAGGGAAAATGCTGCTGGCAACCATGGACCGATCGTTTTCATATTTTGTTCTTTTGATTTTCTACAGGTCTCAGGCGCTAGCATCCCGGCGATCGTGCCGCTGCAGGCGAAACACCGTGAGTACTGTTGAGGATGATTCTTTTTAAGCAAAGTGGAAAATTCTGAGGAGCTGCATAAACGCTTTGATGTTCAAGCTCGCTGTATAGACCGCAGCGAACTTACTATCCTTATTTATAATCTCATTTCAATAACATCATTAAACGCATCGTCTGACATCAGCCCGCCCGAGGAGGAAATCAGATTTAAACGTAATAGCTGTTTGTCACAATTTTCTTTTTCAAATACAGATCACCTCATTTCGAAACTGTCACAATATGAACTGGTCAGACCGTATAGATCCACACCTGACGGCAACTTTCTGAGCCACGATCTCTCTACGGCCAAGGAGGAAGAGCGGAATGTCTACGAGCGCGCCAAAAGAGACACGCTCGAGAATCATCGATATGGTGGTCGCGCCGCGCGCAACGCCCGCAGTACATCGCATTCACACCGAATAACCGGTGATGACCTCCACGATGACCTCAGGCAGAATCACCACTTCAGGGTCGACGCGTTCGGCGAGCGGTTGACGCTGAACGTCACGCGAAACCGTTTCCTGATTTCACCCAAAATGAGAGTTGAGCGGTATAACGAGGACGGCACGAAAGACGTCTACCGACCCAATGTACTATGCTATTACATCGGCGGTGTGAATAACGATCCACGGTCTACCGTTGCTATTAGCAACTGTGACGGATTGGTAAGTACCAAATTTTTGTGTTCATAACCTTGCAAAATCTGGGACCGCTTACATCGGCCGATTTGATCGTCCAAAATGTCTCTCCGTTTGATACACGAAATAAGAATGCTTCTTGAGGTCGACGGACAAAATCCATAGTAACAACAACGGCGTAGTTCATGGTAAACTCTCTGAATGTCCCTGCATGTTGAAAAGAAAATAATTTCATAAAATGCACCCTCATGACACTTAGTGATAGGAAACCTTTAGTTAAGGCATTTGGGTCAATGACCTACACAGCAGATCGGAATTTCACATAAATATGCTCCTAGCTGTGTACACACAGTCCCTTAAAAACAGTTCAAGCTGTGCGGAATAACAAATGTATCTGTGGAGTGGGCGGGAAAGTCGACTAGCGATGAGACGATGATAGCATTGGGCGTAAACATTATTGGTCGGAGCGTTTGTTATGTGGTTAACGCGTCATCGTCCGTGGTTCACGGCCGGTTCTCATTAATTTAGGCCAACTTTGTAACCATAACTGGGTCGCCTAGTTGCGAAAACAGTATAATCAGCAGAAGTACGGTATTATAAATCACTGATCGGGTAAAGGTACAGCACGCGTTCACTGAAAATAAGGCCCCACAAAATCGTTAAGCCATTAGGCTCAACGATTGAAAAGGTCTTGCTCCAGGGCTCATGCGCACTCACCGTACCTCCGAGGGTCTGTGGGAAAAACACAGGTGCCCTCGGGGTTATGACTGCCATGCGAAGGTCTGTAGACACTTCGTTTGTTTATAAACATTGTCAGTAACTTCGCATGGGCCGTCATTATTGTGTGCATCAACTTATGCCGTGGTTCGTTAAAATTCTCACGGAAAATTCAATTTTTTTGGAGATGTTTAAAGAGGAATCATTCCCACCGTGCCTTAAAATGTGGTATGTTGAAGCATATAGTAGAAGTTGGTGAGTACGCTGCTGTGTCGACTGCTCATTATCAGCCCGTAATGAGCAAATTGCGTAATCCAACAACGCATGCTCGAAATTAATTAAGCGCGTCGGGGGTCAATTGCGAACTGCAGTGCGCGCGTGAGAGGTCTGCCCAATCAGAGTGCTCCTCGCCGACTGAGGCTGATGGCGTCAGTGTGACGTCATGTGGTTTGTTCTCGAATTTTCTTGCCTTATGATGCGGCAACAAAGATGAGAGATCAGATAAATATTGAATGGCTGCGTAGCACCGTGATCAGAATATCGACAAGAATATAATATCAAATCAGTGCTCTGAAATATGTGATTGCCGAGCTTTCAGTAACTGAGTACCTTCTTCAGGGCAAGCAGATTCAGTTCTGAATGAACGCGGAAAAATCCACGTTCATTCCCCCTGGATGCAGCGTTCCAAGTTCGAAAATGACGCGCTGCTCCAGTTCCTTACGCTATACACCAGATGACGCTTTCCGCGGGATGCAGCCGCTTACGTCGTTGATGCGCTTTCCTTCACGCTCGTCATTCTGCGAAAAAGTACGATGGCACATTGCTACTTTTGATTTGAGTCGATTCGAGAAGTTGAACGACCGGTTGACTTTCAGCGATCAAAGCTCATTGATGTGTCACTAACAAGAAAAAGAGACCAGCCCATCAGTGCTTCGGGGCAAAGCATGACACAATGAGCTTGTACAAAGGACTAATTTAGGGCTTTGTGGAGGTACAGAAAAGGGGATTCTTGATAGGATTCTTGACAGACCAAATTGAAATTGCCCTCAAGAGCCCGTTTGGCGTTGTGCGATGTCGGATATCAAAAGTCATAAACATTGGGGTGCATATAGGTACCTATGGCCTATAATCAATTACCATGCCGTGCATCTCTGCAAGAGATTCATCGCGTTCAGTTTGTTATACGGTTTTGATCAAGCCCATATACCGTTTAGATCCGCTGATGGCATAGGGACATGGACTCCATTTCGTGATCAATACTTTCTCTGCGGTTCTTAGAAATGAGATTATAGAAGTCACCGGATTATTGAGTGCCTGTAGTAATCATTCTCCGTGTGAAGGGTTTACCCCCTTGCTGTGGTACCGCTTTCTTCGGTCTTTACGCTCAATTAGTTCCCAACGATTGCAGTAAGAAGCTCGTTTAAAGGCAGCGAAGTGTACATAGCAACCATTACATCCAGGCGAGGAGTAATTGTTAGAAAAACAGGCCTGGATACTGTGTTCGATCTACTCACTCTAGGCCTAATTACTTCTGATAATGAAACCAAGGTAGTTTTCGAAGTGGCCAGGAAGGCATTGTTGGCCAATCTTCCATGGTATTTGGAGGCTTGAAGAAACCTCGAGAGATATTCTCTCAAGAGTGAGTGTCTTATAAATCACCCCAAAAGAATGGAAACCACTGAGTAAAAACCACTCTAAAAAGAGCGACAACAACCACTCCATGCAAAGAGATAACTTTCTCTCCTCCAAGGAGCCATATGAAGGACAACTCCTTTATATGGATCCTTTTTGTAATTTCATTTCAGAGTGACCGCTTCACTCTCTTGCGTTCGGAGAGTAGAAGAAAACGCGAAACAATTTTCAATTCGAAAAATGGAAAGAAAACCCATGGGGTGAAATGCTGAGAAAAATACACAGAACATTACAAAAGACTGAAAAGAGTAACGTGGCAATACATGTACTAAGGTTAGGAAAAACTACAAGCAGACCGTGTGGCACTCCTGGGTCACCGTTGTGGGAGTTGCCGAGCGAAAAATTTGCCAAAGCGCGACCGGTGTCATGCTAAAAACTGCCCTGTGTGAAAAAAGTGTCTGCTCACTCCCCAGGCCTGCACCGCAAAAATGATTGAAGTGTTTTTCAGCGGTACTAGAAGTTCCTGTATTGAGTAGGATAAAATAAAAATAATAAAAACTCTCGTGATGTTCTTTTCCAACAGCTATGGTTCGATCTTGGCAAATATACTGTCTGACCTTACAAAATAATGCCCGTTTTTGCCAAATGATATTTGCATCTAGTATCTGCCAAATGTAAACTCGCTGGACGACGACCCTGATTTTTTAGCGGGCTGTTTTTAGCAGGACACCGGCCAGTGGTAGTCTGTGTCATCCGTTGCTGGCCGGCCAGTGGCTCGACCGTTCCGTTTAATAAGCGAGCGTCTGTTGGGTCGTTGCGCCGAGGAAGAAACTCTCCCGAACGGCCTTTATTAGTACTGCAGATGTTTCGTTGACTTTCACCTCAGATTTGACATATGGAATTTATGTTTAATACCAGAGAAATCCTTCGAATTTGTTATGAGTTCTGTTGTGTTTTTGTTTGTACAATCTCTTCTGGTCCTTTTGCTAAGATCTACTTGTGAGTATTGCAAACTTTTTGCGGATATCATTTATGAATGCTGTGACTTGAATCCTTTGAAAGGACCTTTCATAAGTATATTATTAATATACTAATATTAATATTATTAATTTTCTGTAACTTTTCAACTTTAATTCTAAAGTCTGGCATTAACTTGCAAAATATTCGCGCAAAGTGATTTTACTGTAGCTGCTCTTAAAGAAAATACACGCACGTGACAAATAATAAACAATAAGCCTGATAAGGTCGAGTTGGCCTAACAAATAATCTAGACTTTCTTGTTCCAGTTCATATTTTCTATTTTACGAACTTAATTTGCGACACATTGTGAATTTGTTTCTGATAACATCAGCAGCTGTAAATAAAAGTTTAAAAGCCGCCGATAGGTTTGAAAAATATCAACAGCAGACTCCAGGAAATCCAACTGCCATTTCAATTGGAAAATTTCACAATGATAAAAAAGGGGAGAACACTCCCGAACGCCATTTGGCATTCAATTTGAGACACATTTCCTTTGATGGGGGATGAACCTTTTCTGTGCCCCCTGCCCTTAAAATACTCCTGCATTTTTACCCCTTCACATTTCGAAAAAAAGTTTCCATTTGTCACCCTGTCTTCCAGAGTGGTTTCATTCGAACAGGGAGCGAGGAGTATGTTATTGAGCCCTTGGAATCAGTTGTAGGCAGATCACAGGTCAACATATCACAAGGTCATCTACACATCATGTACAAACCCAAAGACTTCAAGATGGATGCTACCGAGCTTCAGACACCCTGTAAGATCTGTCTCACTCACTCAAAAAACCAAATATTAACCGATTTGAAAGTGGCTTGTAAACATTATGGAATTCATATTTACATTTGAATAGAAGTATAATCTTCATGATTGGAAAAGTTGGATTTTTAAGAAAATCATTGTTAGTATTTGTAAGTGTTGGTATAACCCTTTGAATGTATAGAATTAAATTTCTCCTAAAATCTATTCATTATAATTGCCACCTGTTTGGCTTATTGGTTACTTGTTAGTTTTGGTTAATCACGCATAAGTATGATGATACCAAGGACAGATCCATTTCTACATGCTTTTTGAAGGAAGAAATATGAAATGGACCCAAAATAAATTCTCCTTTCCATATTTATTTTTTTTGGCTCTGTTTTTTGGGGAGGATGGCCCCCATTGGCTCCGCCCTCAGATGATACTGGCTATTCACAATGCAAAGATGTTGGGGATGTGTTTCCTACAGTAGTTAGGGTTGGGAACTCCCAACCACAGGCTGGGGGCTTTGAATCCCGCAATGTAAGTTGTAACCTTGGGCCCTCGCTTGTCTGTCTCCACCTGGGGGTTTTAAAGGGGTTGCTGTGAGGGAAAGAGAAGCTTTTTGTAGTTGACTAACCGATGATTGTACCCAGAGAGTGTAATTGGTTCACACAATCTTTGCGGGCCCAGTAAGCAGGGGTGATATGGTGTAATAAAGGGTTTGCCTCATTCTATTATTGCTGCTCTGAGCATGCGATGGTTAATTCTTTGTCGGGAATAGTCTTTGCACCGTGCATTTCCCCCCTGAAAGCTGACATGGGATGATTTGATTGTTTCAGTGACAATGGACCTTCACGACGACACACCGGATGCAGAGGAGAATTTCTCCGCGAGATGGCAAGAGACACAGCACACGGAGAATCCTTCTCGCGAGAGGAGGCGGGCTGGAGATCCGGACCAGAAACACTTTGTGGAAACACTCCTTGCAGCTGACTACTCCATGGACAATTTCCACAGAGATGGACTGCCCAATTACCTCCTGACCATGCTGAATATCGTAAGTTGGGGGGAATTTTTCATATAAAAAGAATAAAAGATAAAGTTTGTACTAACCACACCCCAAAACAGGGGCATTCTGTGTCACATGAAATGGTTTTCTTTGAACAGTGGCTTTTCATCCACAGAATCTCCATCTCAACGAAAATCCTGAATTATTTTTCAATCCGCATTTCTTTTGCTCTTTGCTGCACTGCTGTGCTGTGCTGTTATTTTGAAGTACTTTTGAGGGTCTTTTGAAAATTGGATAAATGTGCTTCTCCTTCAGCAACTTTATTGCAGTATTTTTAAGTAAGGTTTTGGGTAACAAAACCTACAATGGAAAATTGGAAATGATGTAATTAGAATTGTTATAGTTACTTTTATCCAGGTGTAAAAACTGAGTTTCTGAGTGACCGGCTTTGTATCTGATTAAATCATTCATCAAAATACATAAGCTTGAGGAGCCCAAGTAGTAACATAGAAATGCTGTGCTGAAATTGTCTGAAATAGCTATTGTCTTTTTCTCAACAGGTGAATGTTGCTTATCACCACGAAAGCATGCCATTTGATATTCAGTTTTCAGCATCGCGAATCATCATTCTTAGCCGAGTAAGATCTTACTGTATTCTTCAAGTTAGATAGGAGGTTACAGTTAAAATTGATGGAAAAACTAAGTTTGGAGCACTGATCTCCTAAATTTAATTTATGGTTACAGAATATTGTGAGCAAATGAATTTTTAGCCTTTTGATTTTGTCGTTTCAGACTTTTGTTTCAAATATATCTTGCAGTCTAATCGCTTGGTCGTGGAGAATCAAGCCCAGTCGAGTTTGTCTAATGTGTGTCGATGGGCAGCTATGCAGACAGTCCGTGACGACACGCAACCGAATCACCACGATTTGGCTGCATTTGTCACCAGGCTTGACTTCGGGCCAGCAGGTAAGCTCGTTAAACTGTCCTTGTAGATTTGGACGGGGCATATTTGTCCTGATTTTGTTCTTTAGGTGACACTTTTCCCGTTGCTTCATTTTTCTTTTGTTATCAACATGCATATTCAATACGTTTAATACATTTAATATACGTTGGGTAAGGGCAAAACCTGTTATATATAATTAACATATTCAATACATTTAAAGACAGAATTTAACATATCAATCACTAAAATATGCTGAAAGATGGTTTGGGTTAACCACCAAAAATTAAAGGGAACAATTGAATTTACCTCTATGAAACAGGGTTTGGCTTTTTCACAGACGGATGTATGTGTGCTTTTTAAACAGCTTAACATACCAATAGGAAGATTAATTGGAAAACTGACCCTTGAAGGACCAAAATTACCAACTTCATTTGTTTTTTTAGGCCAGAATTAAGATCTGGTTACTTTTTTCTATGATTGCCGCCAAAACAAACAATCAATTACCTCCGCCACTCCCTTGGGACATGGATGATTTAACCTTTCACCTTTCGGCTCCGCAAGATTTCAATTTTTGTTTTTCATCTGACCAGGCTATGCCCCAGTGACCGGTATGTGTGCAATGACCAGGAGTTGTGCCTTGAGCAGGGATGAAGGCCTGTTGTCTTCATTTGTTGTGGCCCACGAGGCGGGACATGTGTGAGTTGTTTTTTGTGTCGTTTCTGCGCTCCAACATTTTGGACAAGTTTACCTATTCAAGTTTATCATTGAGCGAGGAAAACAATCGGAATTCAAACTGAAAATTGTCAAATGCAAGAGATTTGATGAGCTATTTAACGGCATTTCGGGATTCCTCTGTTAAATAGAGCCAGAGTCATTTGAAATCATGCTCTTCTTACTGACGTGAAGTCTGGTGGTATTTGAGAAAACAAAGAGACTGGGCATTTCATTTTTGGTTTCTACATATCATGGAAATACCTTAAAGGGAATTGAATGCCTTAAAACAGGTGATTTTTAATCAGCAAATATGCAGGAAAATCTTGGAGCTGCGACATAAATTTGTCCGCGTGCCGTGTTTTTGCTCTTTACTGTTGAGGCTTGATGCATTGAGAAATTATTATATTCAATGTCTTTTATTACCAACATCGCTTAAGTTAACATTGTCAAGATTATTAGCGTTTGGCCTGTTGAGCGGTATTAAAATTATCTGATGAAATGAGATGGAACAAATTCTGAATTATGCACCCTGCGAGTATAAATGTGCAAGTATAATATGCGAATAACATCCAACTTCATTGCTTTGAACAGAAGCACGGCTCAAGAAAGAGCCTCGCCAAGCATTTCTCTTCATATATGCCCATTCATCTATGTTACTTACAAAGCAAATTAAGAAAAAAACTGCTCATTTACTAATTGTGAGATGAGGCTTTCAGTGTATCAGCCTTATTACGGCGTAGTTTTAGCATACAGGTGCAGATATGCAAAGAGCTGAGCGAAGCCGTACTAAATTTCAAGTTTTTCCATAGGTTTGCGCACAAACATTTATACACCAAGCAGATGTCATCCAGCAGGTGTCACTTCAAACGGCAAGTTTGTGCACTGATAATTCAGTACTGCTGTGTGGTTCGGTCTTGGTTGTATAGGTTTGGTATGGAGCATGACGGCAGCGGCAACAGGTGCAGTACCGAGCCATATCACGGCTCCATCATGGCGCCAGTTGTTATTTCCACCTACACCGACCATTTCTGGTCAGACTGCAGTATCCAGGAACTCCTTCGTTACATCGGGTGAGTTGGTCAGTTTATCCACTTTTTAGTTTGATTGGCTGGCCACTCAAATGCATTAATCTGTCACCAAGGAAGAGGTCTGTCTTCATTTTATCAAATGATAAGTCACAACCTTAAGTATGCTCTTAAAATGCCAAATTTTTAAACAGCACAACAATAAACATCTCTTTTTTAGACAATGTAATTTGTATTTTTACTCAAAAACTGTTTCATTTGTGCTTGTTTAAACAGCATTGAGTGAAACAGGTTCTAAGGTGTGGCCAGATTCGGAAACTTTATAAAAAGGAGTACAGGTTTCCATTTCATTAAGGAAGCCTTCTTAAAATCTTCCTTGACTTTATCTAGGAACTATGAATGTCTCGAGGATGACCCATTTGATAATGGCATTGCGGAGTTTGAAGGATACCCTGGTGAATGGTACGACATGGACCAACAGTGTAAATTTGACTTTGGGAACGACTTTGAGCTGTGCGGAAGCGTAAGTATAAACTCTTGTGTATTTCCTATTGTTAAAATTGACTGTGTGCCCCTAATAACTGGAGCTTCATATTATGTGAACCAGGAAAATTGACCTAGAGAAATATTTGATCGTAAAGTGACAGTCAGTTGAAATTTTGAACTCTTGATGGGACTACAAATTCACTTACATGTACCATTACTATACAGTTCGTTTTGTCTGTAACAGATGCCTAAAAATCATGGGTGATTATATTTTAGATCCTGTTGATGAGGCACAGTTTGACGTTTCTTTATTTGCTTGTTTGTTCAGTCGCCTTTTTCAAATAATCATGTTGAATATGTTTATTTTCTCAAGTTTGATTGTTTTTCAGTGTTGTCACTAATTGGAATTCATCCATTCCTTTCTGATTTCCAATGTTTTCCCCTTCATGGTATTCGTCTACTCTGTTTGTCTAGCATTTCATTTCTTCCAAGTGAACAGATTCATCCGCCTTCCATATATTCGATTTTGTGATCCGCCCCCCAAGTGGTACATATCTCTTCAGTTCTATGTCTTTGAGTGCATGTGTGTCCTGGTGCCGCATGCTCAGTACCATGATGAGTTTGACAAAGATAGTATGTGAGTGTAGTGAAGCATGATTGCATATATTGCCCTGCTTCCAGCTTTGACATTGCAGCGTCCGTTCTGATCACTGCCAAGCACAAACTGGTTCTTTGTCAAGTTCCAGGGCTGCATGTGTCCCTCATTCCTGGAACGAATTAATGTCCGGCCTCCACCATCAGCAATGAATTTGTTCTGGCCAATCTTGGAAATTCAGTTTCATTCATCAAGGGGTGCATTTCATGGTGACGCGCCCGGCTTGTGTTGCCAAATAGGGTGGTGATTTTTATGCCCAGAGCTTAGATTCCTGGAATAATATGACTATGAGTTGCTATAAAATCAGATGGGATCAATTAGATCCACAATCCAGCGGATGTGAAGTTAGTTGCTGGAAGGAAGACATTATTTCAGCACCATTATGTCACTTGTTTTGCCAGACTTTCGGATTATCACTCAGGAAACTTGTGGATGTGAAATTCAAAGAAATCTGAGTCACCATTTATAAAAAGAAAAGTTCTGTCATCGAATACTCGTGTGTTCCTCTGTGGACATATTACATTCATTTCCATTTGGCTCATTGACTGTGATTTGTTTGTTTTGGTTGTGAGATTCTTCTGCCTGTCGTCTGTCGTGGTTTCCCTGTCACTTCCCCCTCACCGTTGTCCTTTCAATGTGAGACCCGTTTTTCAATTATTTATGTTCTAGGGAGTCAAGTGGTCAATTTGCATGAGAAAACAATAGAATGACAGTTCACTGGGCTTCACCTAGTGCCTCAAATTTGTCGAGAAAAACTTTCTCTCTTCTAGTTTTTTTTTTACCTTGTCTGATTATTTTTGGTGTTCATTGTACTTAGTCAATGGGTGTTATATGAGTATTTCACTCAAATGATTGTTGAAGAGTTTAAGTTTTCCATCTCTTGTTCAAACAAGTACGATTATAGGCCTAACCCCAGAAATCTCTTAGCGAGGTGTCTGCAGGTGATTTGAAGTGTTGATACCACTATTTTGTGAAACCTCGATAGACGCAGCTGTGAAACTTTTCTCATTTTGGAGCTTACATGTATATCCAAGACATTATGGCCTTCCTGAAATTGGTTTTTCCAGACTTCCGGCGGAGTATTAGCTCCAGATTGTACCAAGAATATTTTTCTCATGACTTACTGTGCTACAGCCACTTTTGTATTCTATCAGTTGGTCATCTTACAAAATCCTTAAATTCCCTGATGCCAGAGAGATAGGTTATTTTCCTCCCTGGGGGCGAGTTTTGAGCAGGAACTTTGTCAAAACTTCATGCCCAGTCATACAATTTTGGCTTCACATTTCAGGGCCGATGGATTTACCATTGTTTATCCAGTGACCTCTGCTCCATGGGGAACCAGTTTCATTTTCAGCCTACAGTGTCTGTCATTGCACTGTTCCTTCTAGATTGCTTTTTCCCAGAACAAGGAATAATCAATATATTGTATATTGTGCAGTAAATCTCATGACCTCCATTTTCTGTACATTTTAAGTGATTTCACCTCAAGTTGTCCCTGGTCTTTGGCAATGTCACTCCCATTAAAGGTACCATAGTCATCTTTTTTTCCCCCGAGATATATACAATATATATATACAATATTCAAGAATTATTTTTTTTAGGGGGTGGTGCTGTAGGTTACATGTAGATTATGTAAATGGCCTGGTCTTGACGTTTAACCTCTGTAGATTAACACCTTACATGAAGATGATGATACGTGTATTGCCTATTTTCTGTGTTTGGGCTGTTGTAGTTGCGGTCTTTCAGGTGGAATATAGTGAATGAGATATTGTCACAGCAGAGCAATTTTTATAAAACGTTGATTCGCAACAAATTATTGTCCTGACATTGTAAATTTCTTCTACGGTGTTTAAAACATTCTTATTACCTCAATTATGGGTTCCTATGTCCTGTCTCTGGTTTTCTGTGACAGCATATTCAAGGAATTCAAGACTCCTTCCAGCAGTTTTGGAAAATTTCCAGGTGGAATGGCTGAAAAACAGTGCCATTGAACGTGACAAGTGAAGCAAAGTTATATTCCTCAACAAAATATCATCAACGAGCCATTTCTAACAAAGTAGACATTAGTGCCAAAATGAAACTTATTTCCATTTGTTGGCTTGCTCATCATTACAAATTACAATGTCTTAAATGCTAGACGTCTTTTTCTTGTTGTTTTTTTCCTTGTTCTATAAGTGACTGAATTCAGTTCCCATTGTTGGCATCTATAATTTACGAGATGTTCCCAGTCTCAAGTTTCCCCAAAGCCAATTGGCCGTGCTACATGATCTCATTCACAGTGCTAGCTGGATTGAATCAACTTGATATCAAGTATGTCTATTTGAAGCCATAAATTTTGTTTTCTCTGTGTGCCATGCCAGGAGCTTGGAGCTTCTGCTGAAAGACCCTAATGCAATCATGTAACATGACGACTTGTCAAAGTCTTGTGTCACTGGTTTTTATGTAACCTCGGCTGTACCCTTCAATTACGCTGTGAAGGGACAGACTGATGGGAAACAGCTGACAAAACTGTGCAGACAAGTTGGTGCTGACAACTTGAAGTCATGTCCCAAGTTTAAAGTGTCAGCATGTACATGACCGACATGATGATAAGAGACAATTCCGACTAGTTCTCAAAAGAAAATGTATCTCTTTATTCTCCTAACCTTGCACCTCTCCTGGTGTGACTTTGCAGCCTGTTACTGGCTTGCTTTCTTAGCTTGCAACAGAACTTGGCATGATTTCACACAAGATGAAATCGAACAAACCTTGTTGAACTGTGTCAGAAATTTCCTAATTGGGTGAATTCAAATGTGAGATTAGGGGTAGGGGGACCAATTACAGGCTAAACCTGCATTCATTGGAGTCGTTTGTCATGGTGAGCAAATATGGCTTACCAACCTGTCGCTTTGTGAAAATTGTGAAATGTGCCATTGCAGGCTGGTTTGTTGGCATTCATTGAACAGTCTCAGATGTAAGTTGGAGCCCTATAATCGTTATTAAGCCTCTGCTTACAGAACCCAGATGAGGGGAAAAAAATCTTGTGGCTGATGAGCACACTGATGCTTCAACAAACAAATGTGCACATTACTTTTGTTTTACTTTTTATTTGTATTGCATTTGCAGCTAGGAGAAATCTTTTTTAGAGAGGTCAGAGTTTGGCTAGCAAGTGGCTGCTGCCGATATATTGCATGCCTTTTATAATTATTTTCCTTATTTTGTACGCAGCGATTTAAAGGGGGCTAGAAAGTTATGAAAATGGACAAGTTGTTTTGTATGGTGCACTGGTAAACTCCTGCCTTGTCGGTTCCTGTTTTTCACATTATTTATCGGCCAGCAGACTCAGCAGTTTGATGGTCAGGGATTAACAGAAAGTTGAGAATTACTGGTAGGTAGTCATGGCTTATCTCTCCAGAGCTGTTTAAGGTCACTGGAAGCTGTTTACACAGCTGTGGTGTGGGTGGCTGAAATTAAAGTTTTTGGTTAGAGAGTGTTCTCAACTGAAAACCACCAAAAGTCATTGATGGGTCGTGTTTTCACTCCTTTGTACAAATGATTTTGTCTTTGTTTCAAAAGCTGAATTCGTTTTTTGGAATTTGTTGAAACCATTATGTGTCATTTTTTTTATCTGTTGAGAGAAACCATTGACCATAGTTACAAACCATATTTCTCAAGAAGTCAAATTGTTAGCTTTCAGAGGCTAGCATGGACTTTATCATAGCTTCATAGCTTCGGGAATATTGTTTCTTTTGTACAAAACCTCTTTGAAAACCGTTAAACTGCATCTCTGAAGGACATATCCCTTTGAAAGTTGCTTTTTTGGCCAACAAAAGGAGACTCCGTGTTACGTTTCATGTGCAGAGCATACACACACTGCCAGGGGGTCAATTTTCGGAGCCACATTCTGCAAAGTCCATTAAGTGGAGGGGGGTCTGTGAGGGGTCTGATCTGGCATTTAACTACTGCAACACATGGCATGCCCGCTGCATGCACGCTGCATGGCGTCTACATGCAAAGGACATTCTCAGAGTATGGCTTTTTTTTTTTTTTTACTGAATGTTCACATGCAGACCTGTTAACACCTTTGCATGAGAGAAAATGCACATTATGTGGTTTGTTGACGAAGAGGTGGCATGAAATATGCCAAGCAGTAGCTTTCCAGTTTTGTTCTTCCATCGCATGTGATGTTGTCAAGTAATGAAGTATGGAGTCCCAGTGAAGACCCCCTTTTTTATACTTGAGACTGAAATAACTGCCCTTTGTTTTTGAATGAATAGGTACATGTATATTGTTTCCTCATTTACAGCGAATGCGTAGGCAGGTGTTGCGTCTTTTTTGCCGTGTCACTGAATTCCTTTCCAGTCTTGCTCACGGCCGGACCAGCCATCCTTCTAAATGTCGCCAAATGAAGAAAGTAAGGTCCAGTGTGTTGGGGTGGGTTGGGCAGGGGGATTGGGGCGTGCGTGTTCATTTCTGTCTCCTTTGCATATGGTATAGTGTACAGACTCTATCATATTTTTGCAGTGATTAATCTTGCACAGGTTTGCCATATTAGAATGAAAGCGAGGCTGAACTTGCTAAACAAACTATTCCTTTGAGTTAGCGCTTTGCTATAAGACTCCACTCAAGTGGTCCGAGCTTCACTGCCAGTGCAGCCTTCCTCTCGTCCTAGCCATGCAAACCCTGGACTGGCATTGAAAGCCTGTAACTCTTTAGGATGCAAAGGAAAGGCCCACATTTGGCATTTGGTTTGGAGAATTATTGTTGCCTGCCTGAAATCCTGAGAACAGTATTTCAAAACTAAAGTTTGGATAGGGTCTTTTTTCCTCTAGGTAGAAGAAGAAAGTGGTATTTAGTGGTGTAAAACCTTTTGGTGTCCAGCTTTATTCAGTATCTGAAATGTTGGGAAAGTCAGGCACCTGTGAAGTACATGATATCAACAGTTTTGATTTTTGGAAAGCGATTACAGCAACATCCGGGTTTTTTTCAGGTTTACTCTCTGTTTATGATATTCAGTCATTTCTCTCAAAACTAGTTCGCCAACTGAACTGAACTCCAGTGACCTGACCCACCCCTGCTGCCAAAAAAATTACTCCAAGACCCTCTTGACTGTGGGAAGTGGATTCATGCCAATTTTATCTGCTGGAACTTATCCAAAACAGTTTTCTATAGCCAAAACATGTGCAGTTTCTGTGCAATCCTATGTAGCTTGTAAACTAACTTAAAAAACTGCCCAGAAATTTGTAAATCGTAACCAATTTTGGGTAAACAAACATCAACACCACAGAGTAGTACTCCTCCATAAATGTGTGCTCTGCTTCAGCACGCACTCGGTGTCATGCGGCACGTACTTGGTGTCATGCGGCACGTACTCGGTGTCATGCGGCACATGCTCCGTTAATTGTCGTTTTCAGAAATTGACCGTTTCCTTAATTTAAACAGTTCAAACGAGTTTTAAGAGCATCTTCTAGTTAAGTCACATATTTACGGGTGAATAGAATCATTTTAGACCTTTCAAAGCGTTTTATCCATGCTATATTGACAAAATGCACATGGGTGCTACTCTGTGAAAACGAAAATCGTTTGATTATGCATCAGTGTACGATGTGCGCATGCACACAAGTGCTACTTCATGAAACCGAAATTGCTGTAAACAGTTTTCAGGAAGTAGCAAGCAAGTGCACTTGAGTGCCACTTCGTGGTGTTTGTGATGAAATGCTATCTGAGTGAATTTAAAGTTGAAAGGTAACAACTGTGTGTCCATAATAAATGAAGCAAATCAAGTACTGTCTGAGCACACCATAGCATAGTCACTAAAAAGATATATCTTGCCATCTTGACCATTGAGTGTACCGTACTAAACACCAATTGGGATTCCATCTCCCACCCCATCCAACCCCCAAACCTCACCCCCATTTTGTATGGGACAAACCACACTTCCTGTTAATTCTGAAATGGAAAAAACATTAAAGAATTACTGATCATTGAATCTTTCCATGAAATGTCACCAATCAAAACCTCCCTATAATTTGTATGAGCCTCTCTCCCTTTCTGAAAATGACTGAGTTTAAAACCAAATTTAGCAGCAAACCCAACTTACAGACTTTTCATTATTATGTACTTTCTGCCCTGTGGCTACTCCATTTCTCTGATGGACATGTTAACACCTCTTGACAGCTGCTGTTGTTGCCTTGAGTTTATAGAACTCCTTAAATTGTTTCTGGGAATGGACTTGAGGATTCTGAAGTGTTCTCACAGCCTTGATACTGTTCGGATACAAAGGATTGCTCTGTCCATCTGTGTGGCTTCCAAGCTAATGTGAAACCACAGAAAACTTGGTACACATGAATGTGATGGGCCCATGAATCACCCCTTGACTTTTGACTTCTGACTCTTTGGGTATCCAAACAAAGTGATTCTCTCAGTGCAGTCACCGCAAGTCTGCACATACATGCAGAGGCTTTATCTGTTTTGATGGACAAGAGGAATGTAAGTTGCTGATGTGTTTGTAACCATCTCCCGTTGGTACCCGATGGTGCCTTTTCCAGATGACGAGAATCGCAGTGGAGCACACAAACAGAAAATGTCATTGTATTGCAGTTTTTAACAGGTGGACAAGACATCTGGATATTTCAATATAGTATTTCTAGAATTTTGTCTGATTCAAGCCCCAACGCAATCTTCAACTTGGCCATATTTTTTGTTTTAGTTTATCCATCCAGCCATCTTTTCAGGGTTCTCTCTGTTCCTCAAATTCCTGTTTCTCACATGCTTGGCTGTATTTCTTATGTTTTCCTTGGCCCAGTGTTTGCATATCTTTAATGAAATGATTACCAAATGTTAATATCTGAGGTTAATCTAATTGTTTTTCTGTGTACAATCATACCTATTTTCTGGTTTGAGCTGAACTTCTTTCTTTCATCTTTTTTTGCTTTAAGTATTCCGTCTGGCCTTCCTTTTGTTGTCCTTGTTCCAAACATGTAAACATTTCTTTTATGTCAGTTAATTCAATTTTTTTTACTCCTTGGTGTGTTCTGGAAGACTTGATATTGCTTTCCTGTTGGCTAATTGTATCAGGTCCAAACTTTGATTGAGGACAAAATCGAAGAAATTGCAACTAGAAATCTGATGTTTTCACCCCAAAAATATGAATTCAAAAAGTGTTGCAATGGGAGCCCTTTAAGATCTTCATTTATCCCCATTGCTGGCTAACAGTGTTTTAGAAGAGTCCATTAAAAATTTCTGCTAATCCATTATAAGTCAGTCTTTTTACCTAAACTATGGGTTCCTAAGTCGTGTCTCTGGTTTTCTGTGATGGCATATTCAAGGAATTCAAGAATCCTTTTGGCAGTTTTGGAAAATTTCCAGGAGGAATTAGGGCTGAAAAACAATGTGGTTGAACGTGCCAAGTGAAGCCAGGTTATTCTCCTCGACAAAATATCATTAACCCTGCTAGTCCATTATAAGTCAGCCAGTCTAAAGCTAAGTCGCAAGCTTTTAGAATGAACTTTCACAAAAGCATTCCTTTGTCATTGCTCGTTCTATTCCTCGTGGCTAGGACTTATGATGGACTCAATTGCAACACTGTACTCTCTCTCATCGAGTTGCCAGCCTGTTTGGAAGTGTTTTTAGAGGTTGTTAAAGAACAAGGAATTTGTCGCTATGAACATCTAACTAAAGAAACACAGGTTACTAACAATGAGTAGCCATTGTTATGACACCATGCTTCTTTTGTTAGATGTTCCTAGTGTATGAGGCTCCCCTACCCACACCTAACCTCTCTTAGCCTTCCAAAACCCCCCTCCCCGCTCGTCACACCACTCGTCACACCACTCGTCACACCACTTGTCACACCACCTAACCATGGGCGGCATTTGGGAAATTTAACCCAGTGCCACTAGACACTTTGGAGCGAAAATCATGAAACAGGGTCTGAAAGATATCGTGCATGTATTTAAAAAAATATTTTTTATCACCAGAACTTTTTGGTTATATCATTTACCCAACTCTCTTGTTACTACTTTGGGTGAAAATGGAAGTTTTATCACAATGTGGCACGGAGGGGTCATACCAAGTTTAAATCTGTACTTGTTCTCTGTCACTCGGTAAATCTTGAAGTGTTGTGTTTTCTTGTATCTTTCTCTTTTTAGCCGGACGATAATCAAGCTTGCTATCAGCTGTGGTGTATTGATCCATATGACCCGCAGTACTGCCGAACAAAGAAAGGGCCACCATTGGATGGATCGCCGTGTGGGCTGGACAAAGTATGTCCAATCAGTCTCACCCTCAGCACGCTCACAATTTGGAGCTTACAAGTTGAAGTCCAAAAATTGGCGAATTGAATACAACAGTTTTCACAGCCATCCCATGATGCTCGACTTTAGAGGTCATCTTATTTGCATACATTAGCATAAGTTAAGAGACAATGTTGTGTGGACACTCCTCTTGACCACAGCACCAGCAAGGTTGGAATGCTGGGAACCAACTCACTGGGAATTGTGTGTACTGCCAAAACTTAGTATACCCAGCAAGAAATAAGACCGAGGGGTACCCCCCCAACATGTCCAATCCCTATACACATTCCAGACTATTGTTACTTAACACATCCCCCCAAGATGTCTGAAAGGAATTCCCCAGATTCCTGCGAGACAGTGACCAACACAAAGCAGGGGGGGTTCTCTCTGTCTCATACCTTGCTGCATACGAAACTTAGTCTTGATATAAGGGGATAGTTCCTGGAAATTTGCAAACAGTGAACATGGTTTCAATCTGGCTAATTTGCATCAGCAGGTTGTGTGACATCATTCCCTAAATTTCCTTTTTTAATACTGACCAATCGTAATTGTGCACTTTTGAATTTGTATTTGCTTAAATGTATTCATCTGGCAATCAGTTGTAACTGGATTTCCTCCACAGCATTGTATCCAGGGAAACTGCATCTACAAGGACATCGGGAGACAGAACGGTGAGTGGAGTAAATTCTCCCCCTGGAGCGACTGTACGTATCCGTGTGGTGTTGGTGTTCAGGTCAGAACAAGGACATGCGATAACCCACCGTAAGTTTCTCAGATAATCTCATTGCAAGGGTGGATCCAAATTTTTTTGGGGGGAAGGGGTAGCAGAAATATATTAATTTCTTTATGTAACCTTTGGAAGTATCTCAGGGTTGAGGCTAAATTTTACGAATGTTTAAATGCTTTTGGAAGGTAAGGAAATGAAATAGCCCCCAATACCCTTTTCTCCCTTTTTTTGAAAAAAATTGCTACTTTTGAAGTGTGCAAAGTCTCCCTCCCCCCCCCCCCCCGGTCCAGTGCTACCCAAGAAATCCATAGCAGAACCCTGCCTGTCGTCCATAAAAATGTGAAATATTGTGCATGAGACCCTACAAGTTAAATGTTCTCCTTTTTAACGGGTGTGGAAAAATTTCTTGATTGCTCGGCTGCAAGCGGCAGGACCTGAGATTTTATCCAGTAAAGTCATTTGAACTTTTCATCTTGGTCTGGGCTTAGGAGAGGTGAATGCTGTAATAACATTTTTCTTTTTCATCTGTAGAC